>NW_027517600.1:0-41665 GCF_048772815.1 Callospermophilus lateralis | reverse complement strand
TCTTTGAAACTTGACAAATAAAGGAGTTCTCAGTTTTGTCTCTATGGTTTGTTTCCTCTTCAAGGAGCCCTAGGCACAGACTGTGGAAAAGCACTTTCATTGTGAAGGGTTGCCAACCTGCTAAGAATTAACGAGTTTCCAAAATACCAGCAAATATTTTTTCACCCAATCTTGATGATACTTGGTGGTAATGATCAGTACACAAATCCCACTTGGCTCACCAAATTATGTTCTTCTAGGTTGAAGCGTTCGTCTACAGTAGCAGTTTTTATATTTAGGTTTCCCTCTGCTCTCTCGTATGTAGATAGATGAATTTGGAACTCTAAATCCAACATGGTTCTTAGTAGCTCTTTGAATCTTGACAAAATAAAGGAGTTCTCAGTTTTTTCTCTATGGTTTGTTTCCTCTTCAAGTAGCCCTAGGCACAGAAAGTTGAAAAGTACTTTCATTGAGAAGGGTTGCCAACCTTCTAAGAATTAACGAGTTTCCGAAATACCTGCAAATATTTTTTCACCCAATCTTGATGATACTTGGTGGTAATGATCACTACACAAATCCCACTTGGCTCACCAAATTTTGTTCTTCTAGTTTGAAGCGTTCATCTACAGTAGCAGTTTTTATATTTAGGTTTCCCTCTGTTCTCTCCTATATAGATAGATGAATATGGAACTCTAAATCCAACAGGGAGTGTAGTAGCTATTTGAAACTTGACAAAATAAAGGAGTTCTCAGTTTTGTCTCTATCGTTTGTTTCCTCTTCAAGTAGCCCTAAGCACAGACTGTGGAAATGCACTTTCATTGAGAGGGGTTGCCAAGCTTCTAAGAATTATCGAGTTTCCGAAATGCAGCAAATATATTTTCACCCAATCTTGATGATACTTGGTGGTAATGATCAGTACACAAATCCTACTTGGCTCACGACGTTTTGTTCTTCTAGGTTGAAACATTCGTGTACAGTAGCAGTTTTTATATTTAGGTTTCCCTCTGTTCTCTCCTATATAGATAGATCAATTTGGAACTCTAAATCCAACATGGTTTGTAGTAGCTCTTTGAAACTTGACAAAATAAAGGAGTTCTCAGTTTTGTCTCTATTTTTTGTTTCCTATTCAAGTAGCCCTGTGCACAGACTGTGGACAAGCACTTTGATTGAGAGGGGTTTCCAAGCTTCTAAGAATTAACGAGTTTCTGAAATACCAGCAAATATTTTTTCACACAATCTTGATGATACTTGGTTTAAATGATCAGTTCACAAATCCCACTTGGCTCACCAAATTTTGTTCTTCTATTTTGAAGCGTTCGTCTACAGTATCAGTTTTTATATTTAGGTTTCCCTCAGTTCTCTACTATATAGATAGATGAATTTGGAACTCTAAATCCAACATGGTTCGTAGTAGCTCTTTGAAACTTGACAAAATAAAGGAGTTCTCAGTTTTTTCTCTATCGTTTGTTTCCTCTTCAAGTAGCCCTAGGCACAGACTGTGGGAAAGCACTTTCATTGAGTGGGGTTGCCAAGCTTCTAAGAATTAACGAGTTTCCGAAATACCACCAAATATTTTTTCACCCAATCTTGATGATACTTGGTGGTAATGATCAGTACACAAAACCACTTGGCTCACCAAATTTTGTTCTTCTAGGTTGAAGCGTTCGTCTACAGTAGCAGTTTTTATATTTAGGTTTCCCTCTGCTCTCTCCTATATAGACAGATGATTTTGGAACTATATATCCATCATGGTTTGTAGTAGCTCTTTGAAAGTTGACAAAATAAAGGAGTTCTCAGTTTTGTCTCTATGGTTTGTTTCCTCTTTAAGTAGCCCTCAGCACAGACTGTGGAAAAGCACTTTCATTGAGAGGGGTTGCCAAGCATCTAAAAATTAACGAGTTTCAGAAATACCAGCAAATATTTTTTCACCCAATCTTGATGATACTTGGTGGTAATGATCAGTACACAAATCCCACATGGCTCACCAAATTTTGTTCTTCTAGGTTGAAGCGTTCGTCTACAGTAGCAGTTTTTATATTTAGGTTTATATCTGCTCTCTCCTATATATAGATGAATTTGGAACTCTAAATCCAACATGGTTCGTAGTAGCTCTTTGAAACTTGACAGAATAAAGGAGTTCTCAGTTTTATCTCAAAGCTTTGTTTCCTCTTATGTAGCCCTAAGCACAGACTGTGGAAAAGCACTTTCATTGAGAGGGGTTGTCAAGCTTCTAAAAATTAACGAGTTTACGAAATACCAGCAAGTATTTTTTCACCCAATCTTGATGATAATTTTTGGTAATGATCAGTACACAAATCCCACTTGGCTCACCAAAGTTTGTTCTTCCAGGTTGAAGCGTTCGTCTACAGTAGCCGTTTTTATATTTAGGTTTCCCTCTGCTCTCTCCTATATAGATAGATGAATTTGGAACTCTCAATCCAACATGGTTCGTAGTAGCTCTTTGAAACTTGACAAAATAAAGGAGTTCTCAGTTTTGTCTCTATGGTTTGTTTCCTCTTCAAGTAGCCCTAGGCACAGACAGTGGAAAAGCACTTTCATCGAGAGGGGCTGCAAAGCTTCTTAGAATTAACGAGTTTCCGATTTTCCAGCAAATATTTTTTCAGCCAATCTTGATGATCCTTGGTGGTAATGATCAGTTCACAAATCCCACTTGGCTCACCAAATTTTGTTCTTCTAGGTTGAAGCATTCGCCTACAGTAGCAGTTTTTATATTTAGGTTTCCCTCAGCTCTCTCCTATATAGATAGATGAATTTGAAACTCTAAATCCAACATGGTTTGTAGTAGCTCTTTGAAACTTGACAAAATAAAGGAGTTCTCAGTTTTGTTCAATGGTTTGTTTCCTCTTCAAGTAGACCTAGGCACAGTCTGTGGAAAAACACTTTCATTGAGAGGGGTTTCCAAGCTTCTAACAATTAACGAGTTTCCGAAATACGAGCAAACACTTTTTCACCCAATCTTGATGATACTTGGTGGTAATGATCAGTACACAAATCCCTCTTAGCTCACCAAATTTAGTTCTTCTAGGTTGAAGCGTTCGTCTACAGTAGCAGTTTTTATATTTAGGTTTCCCTCTGCTCACTCCTGTATAGATAGATGAATTTGGAACTCTAAATCCAACATAAGTCGTAGAAGCTCTTTGAAACTTGACAAAATAAAGGAGTTCTCAGTTTTGTCTCTATGGTTTGTTTCCTCTTCAAGGAGCCCTAGGCACAGACTGTGGAAAAGCACTTTCATCGAGAGGGGTTGCCAAGCTTCTAAGAAATAACTAGTTTCCCAAATACCAGCAAATATTTTTTCACCCAATCTTGATGATACTTGGTGGTAATGATCACTACACAAATCCCACTTGGCTCACCAAATTTTGTTCTTCTAGGTTAAAGCGTTCACCTGCAGTAGTAGTTTTATATTTTGTTTTCCCTCTGTTCTCTCCTATATAGATAGATGAATTTGGAACTCTAAATGCAACATGGTTTGCAGTAGCTCTTTTAAACTTTACAAAATAAAGGAGTTCTCAGTTTTGTCTCTATGGTTTGTTTCCTCTTCAAGTAGCCCTAGGCACAGACTGTGGAAAAGCACTTTCATTGAGAGGGGTTGCCAAGCGTCTAAGAATTAACGAGTTTCAGAAATACGAGCAAAAACTTTTACAGCCAATCTTGATGATACATAGTGGTAATGTTCAGTACACAAATCCCACTTGGCTCACCAAAATTTGTTCTTCTAGGTTGAAGCGTTCGTCTACAGTAGCAGTTTTTATATTTAGGTTTCCCTCTGCTCTCTCGTATATAGATAGATGAATTTGTAACTCTAAATCCAACATGGATCGTAGTAGCTCTTTGAATCTTGACAAAACAAAGGAGTTCTCAGTTTTGTCTCTATGGTTTGTTTCCTCTTCAAGTAGCCCTATGCACAGACAGTTGAAAATTACTTTCATTGAGAAGGGTTGCCAAGCTTCTAAGAATTAACGAGTTTCCGAAATACCAGCAAAAATTTTTTCACCTAACCTTGATGATACTTGGTGGTAATGATCAGTACACAATTCCCACTTGGCTCACCAAATTTTGTTCTTCTAGGTTGAAGCGTTCGTCTACAGTAGCAGTTTTTATATTTAGGTTTCCCTGTGTTCTCTCCTATATAGATAGATGAATATGGAACTCTAAATCCAACTAGGTTCGAAGTCGCTCTTGGAAACTTGATAATATAAAGAAGTTCTCAGTTTTTTCTCTATAGTTTGTTTCATTTTCAAGTAGCCCTAGGCACAGACTGTGGAAAAGCACTTTCATTGAGAGGGGCTGCCAAACTTCTAAGAATTAACGATTTTCCTTTTTTCCAGCAAATATTTTTTCTCCCATCTTGAAGATCTTTGGTGGTAATGATCAGTTCACAAATCCCACTTGGCTCACCAAATTTTGTTCTTCTAGGTTGAAGCGTTCGCCTACAATAGCAGTTTTTATATTTATGTTTCCCTCTGCTCACTCCTATATAGATAGATGAATTTGGAACTCTAATCCAACATGGTTCGTAGAAGCTCTTTGAAACTTGACAAAATAAAGGAGTTCTCAGTTTTGTAGCTATGGTTTGTTTCCTCTTCAAGTAGCCCTAGGCACAGACTGTGGAAAAGCAATTTCATTGAGAGGCATTTCCAAGCTTCAAAGAATTAGCGAGTTTCCGAAATACCAGCAAATATTTTTTCACCCAATCTTGATGATACTTGGTGACAATGATCAGTACACAAATCCCTCTTGGCTCACCAAATTTTGTTCTTCTAGGTGGAAGCGTTCGTCTACAGTAGCAGTTTTTATATTTAGGTTTCCCTCTGTTCTCTCCTATATAGATAGATGAATTTAGAACTCTAAATCCAACATGGTTGGTAGTAGCTCTTTGAAACTTGACAAAATAAAGGAGTTCTCAGTTTTGTCTCTATGGTTTGTTTCCTCTTCAAGTAGCCCTAGGCACAGAGTGTGGAAAAGCACTTTCATCGAGAGTGGTTGCCAAGCTTCTAAGAATTAACGAGTTTCCGAAATACCAGCAAATATTTTTTTACCCAATCTTGATGATACTTGGTGGTAATGATCAGTTCACAAATCCCACTTGGCTCACCAAATTTTGTTCTTCTATGTTGAAGCGTTCGTCTACAGTGTCAGTTTTTATATTTAGGTTTCCCTCTGTTGTCTCCTATATAGATAGATGAATTTGGAACTCTAATTCCAACATGGTTCGTAGTAGCTCCTTGAAACTTGACAAAATAAAGGAGTTCTCAGTTTCGTCTCTATGGTTTGTTTCCTCTTCAAGTAGCCCTTGGCACAGACTGAGGAAAAGCAATTTCATTGAGATTGTTGGCCAAGCTTCTAAGAATTAACGATTTTCCGAAATCCCAGCAAATATTTTTACCCAATCTTGATGATACTTGGTGGTAATGATCAGTACACAAATCCCACTTGGCTCACCAAATTTTGTTCTTCTAGGTTGAAGCGTTCGTCTACAGTAGCAGTTTTTATATTTAGGTTTCCCTCTGCTCTCTCGTATATAGATAGATGAATTTGGAACTCTAAATCCAACATTTTTCGTAGTAGCTCTTTGAATCTTGACAAAATAAAGGAGTTCTCAGTTTTGTCTCTATGGTTTGTTTCCTCTTCAAGTAGCCGTAGGCACAGACAGTTGAAAATTACTTTCATTGAGAAGGGTTGCCAAGCTTCTAAGAAGTAACGAGTTTCCGAAATACCAGCAAAAAATTTTTCACCTAATCTTGATGATACTTGGTGGTAATGATCAATACACAAATCCCACTTGGCCCACCAAATTTTGTTCTTCTAGGTTGAAGCGTTCGTCTACATTAGCAGTTTTTATATTTAGGTTTCCCTCTGTTCTCTCCTATATACAGAGATGAATTTGAAACTCTAAATCCAACATGGTTCGTATTAGCTCTTGGAAACTTGACAATATAAAGGAGTTCTCTGTTTTTTCTCCATGGTTTGTTTCCTTTTCAAGTAGCCCAAGGCAAAGACTGTGGAAAAGCACTTTCATCGAGAGGAGCTACCAAGCTTCTAAGAATTAACCAGTTTCCGATATTCCAGCAAATATTTTTTCACCCAATCTTGATTATCCGTAGTGGTAATGATCAGTACACAACTCCAACTTGGCTCACCAAATTTTGTTCTTCTAGGTTGAAGCGTTCGTCTACAGTAGCAGTTTTTATATTTAGGTTTCCCTCTGTTCTCTCCTATATAGATAGATGAATATGGAACTCTAAATCCAACATGGTGTGTAGTAGCTCTTTGAAACTTGACAAAATAAAGGAGTTCTCAGTTTTGTCTCTATGGTTTGTTTCCTCTTTAAGTAGCCCTATGCACAGACTGTGGAAAAGCACTTTCATTGAGAGGGGTTGCCAAGCTTCTAAGAATTATCGAGTTTACGAAATACCAGCACATATTTTTTCACCCAATCTTCAAGATACTTGGGGGTAATGATCAGTACACAAATCCCACTTGGCTCACCAAATTTTGTTCTTCTAGGTTGAAGCATTCGTGTACAGTAGCAGTTTTTATATTTAGGTTTCCCTCTGTTCTCTCCTATATAGATAGATGAATTTGGAACTCTAAATCCAACATGGTTTGTAGTAGCTCTTTGAAACTTGACAAAATAAAGGAGTTCTCAGTTTTGTCTCTATTCTTTGTTTCCTATTCAAGTAGCCCTATGCACAGACTGTGGAAAAGCACTTTCATTGAGAGGGGTTGCCAAGCTTCTAAGAATTAACGAGTTTCCGAAATACCAGCAAATATTTTTTCACCCAATCTTGATGATACTTGGTGGTAATGATCAGTTCACAAATCCCACGTGGCTCACCAAATTTTGTTCTTCTATGTTGAAGCGTTCGTCTACAGTGTCAGTTTTTATATTTAGGTTTCCCTCTGTTGTCTCCTATATAGATAGAAGAATTTGGAACTCTAATTCCAACATGGTTCGTAGTAGCTCCTTGAAACTTGACAAAATAAAGGAGTTCTCAGTTTCGTCTCTATGGTTTGTTTCCTCTTCAAGTAGCCCTAGGCACAGACTGTGGAAAAGCACTTTCATTGAGAGGGGTTGCCAAGCGTCTAAGAATTAACGAGTTTCAGAAATACGAGCAAAAACTTTTACACCCAATCTTGATGATACATGGTGGTAATGTTCAGTACACAAATCCCACTTGGCTCACCAAAATTTGTTCTTCTAGGTTGAAGCGTTCGTCTACAGTAGCAGTTTTTATATTTAGGTTTCCCTCTGCTCTCTCGTATATAGATAGATGAATTTGTAACTCTAAATCCAACATGGTTCGTAGTACCTGTTTGAATCTTGACAAAACAAAGGAGTTCTCAGTTTTGTCTCTATGGTTTGTTTCCTCTTCAAGTAGCCCTATGCACAGACAGTTGAAAATTACTTTCATTGAGAAGGGTTGCCAAGCTTCTAAGAATTAACGAGTTTCCGAAATACCAGCAAAAATTTTTTCACCTAACCTTGATGATACTTGGTGGTAATGATCAGTACACAAATCCCACTTGGCTCACCAAATTTTGTTCTTCTAGGTTGAAGCGTTCGTCTACAGTAGCAGTTTTTATATTTAGGTTTCCCACTGTTCTCTCCTATATAGATAGATGAATATGGAACTCTAAATCCAACTAGGTTCGAAGTCGCTCTTGGAAACTTGACAATATAAAGAAGTTCTCAGTTTTTTCTCTATAGTTTGTTTCATTTTCAAGTAGCCCTAGGCACAGACTGTGGAAAAGCACTTTCATTGAGAGGGGCTGCCAAACTTCTAAGAATTAACGATTTTCCTTTTTTCCAGCAAATATTTTTTCTCCCATCTTGAAGATCCTTGGTCGTAATGATCAGTTCACAAATCCCACTTGGCTCACCAAATTTTGTTCTTCTAGGTTGAAGCGTTCGCCTACAATAGCAGTTTTTATATTTAGGTTTCCCTCTGCTCTCTCCTATATAGATAGATGAATTTGGAACTCTAAATCCAACATGGTTCGTAGTAGCTCTTTGAAACTTGACAAAATAAAGGAGTTCTCAGTTTTGTCTCTATGGTTTGTTTCCTCTTCAAGTAGCCCTAGGCACAGACTGAGGAAAAGCAATTTCATTGAGAGGGGTTGCCAAGCTTCTAAGAATTAACGAGTTTCCGAAATACGAGCAAACACTTTTTCACCCAATCTTGATGATACTTGGTGGTAATGTTCAGTATACAAATCCCAAGTGGCTCACCAAATTATGTTCTTCTAGGTTGAAGCGTTCGTCTACAGTAGCAGTTTTTATATTTATGTTTCCCTCTGCTCACTCCTATATAGATAGATGAATTTGGAACTCTAATCCAACATGGTTCGTAGAAGCTCTTTGAAACTTGACAAAATAAAGGAGTTCTCAGTTTTGTAGCTATGGTTTGTTTCCTCTTCAAGTAGCCCTAGGCACAGACTGTGGAAAAGCAATTTCATTGAGAGGGATTTCCAAGCTTCTAAGAATTAGCGAGTTTCCGAAATACCAGCAAATATTTTTTCACCCAATCTTGATGATACTTGGTGACAATGATCAGTACACAAATCCCTCTTGGCTCACCAAATTTTGTTCTTCTAGGTGGAAGCGTTCGTCTACAGTAGCAGTTTTTATATTTAGGTTTCCCTCTGTTCTCTCCTATATAGATAGATGAATTTAGAACTCTAAATCCAACATGGTTGGTAGTAGCTCTTTGAAACTTGACAAAATAAAGGAGTTCTCAGTTTTGTCTCTATGGTTTGTTTCCTCTTCAAGTAGCCCTAGGCACAGAGTGTGGAAAAGCACTTTCATCGAGAGTGGTTGCCAAGCTTCTAAGAATTAACGAGTTTCCGAAATACCAGCAAATATTTTTTTACCCAATCTTGATGATACTTGGTGGTAATGATCAGTTCACAAATCCCACTTGGCTCACCAAATTTTGTTCTTCTATGTTGAAGCGTTCGTCTACAGTGTCAGTTTTTATATTTAGGTTTCCCTCTGTTGTCTCCTATATAGATAGATGAATTTGGAACTCTAATTCCAACATGGTTCGTAGTAGCTCCTTGAAACTTGACAAAATAAAGGAGTTCTCAGTTTCGTCTCTATGGTTTGTTTCCTCTTCAAGTAGCCCTTGGCACAGACTGAGGAAAAGCAATTTCATTGAGATTGTTGGCCAAGCTTCTAAGAATTAACGATTTTCCGAAATCCCAGCAAATATTTTTACCCAATCTTGATGATACTTGGTGGTAATGATCAGTACACAAATCCCACTTGGCTCACCAAATTTTGTTCTTCTAGGTTGAAGCGTTCATCTAGGGTAGCAGTTTTTATATTTAGGTTTCCCTCTGCTCTCTCGTATATAGATAGATGAATTTGGAACTCTAAATACAACATTTTTCGTAGTAGCTCTTTGAATCTTGACAAAATAAAGGAGTTCTCAGTTTTGTCTCTATGGTTTGTTTCCTCTTCAAGTAGCCGTAGGCACAGACAGTTGAAAATTACTTTCATTGAGAAGGGTTGCCAAGCTTCTAAGAAGTAACGAGTTTCCGAAATACCAGCAAAAATTTTTTCACCTAATCTTGATGATACTTGGTGGTAATGATCAATACACAAATCCCACTTGGCCCACCAAATTTTGTTCTTCTAGGTTGAAGCGTTCGTCTACATTAGCAGTTTTTATATTTAGGTTTCCCTCTGTTCTCTCCTATATACAGAGATGAATTTGAAACTCTAAATCCAACATGGTTCGTATTAGCTCTTGGAAACATGACAATATAAAGGAGTTCTCTGTTTTTTCTCCATGGTTTGTTTCCTTTTCAAGTAGCCCAAGGCAAAGACTGTGGAAAAGCACTTTCATCGAGAGGAGCTACCAAGCTTCTAAGAATTAACCAGTTTCCGATATTCCAGCAAATATTTTTTCACCCAATCTTGATTATCCGTAGTGGTAATGATCAGTACACAACTCCAACTTGGCTCACCAAATTTTGTTCTTCTAGGTTGAAGCGTTCGTCTACAGTAGCAGTTTTTATATTTAGGTTTCCCTCTGTTCTCTCCTATATAGATAGATGAATATGGAACTCTAAATCCAACATGGTGTGTAGTAGCTCTTTGAAACTTGACAAAATAAAGGAGTTCTCAGTTTTGTCTCTATGGTTTGTTTCCTCTTTAAGTAGCCCTATGCACAGTCTGTGGAAAAGCACTTTCATTGAGAGGGGTTGCCAAGCTTCTAAGAATTATCGAGTTTACGAAATACCAGCACATATTTTTTCACCCAATCTTCAAGATACTTGGTGGTAATGATCAGTACACAAATCCCACTTGGCTCACGAAATTTTGTTCTTCTAGGTTGAAGCATTCGTGTACAGTAGCAGTTTTTATATTTAGGTTTCCCTCTGTTCTCTCCTATATAGATAGATGAATTTGGAACTCTAAATCCAACATGGTTTGTAGTAGCTCTTTGAAACTTGACAAAATAAAGGAGTTCTCAGTTTTGTCTCTATTCTTTGTTTCCTATTCAAGTAGCCCTATGCACAGACTGTGGAAAAGCACTTTCATTGAGAGGGGTTGCCAAGCTTCTAAGAATTAACGAGTTTCCGAAATACCAGCAAATATTTTTTCACCCAATCTTGATGATACTTGGTGGTAATGATCAGTTCACAAATCCCACTTGGCTCACCAAATTTTGTTCTTCTATGTTGAAGCGTTCGTCTACAGTGTCAGTTTTTATATTTAGGTTTCCCTCTGTTGTCTCCTATATAGATAGAAGAATTTGGAACTCTAATTCCAACATGGTTCGTAGTAGCTCCTTGAAACTTGACAAAATAAAGGAGTTCTCAGTTTCGTCTCTATGGTTTGTTTCCTCTTCAAGTAGCCCTTGGCACAGACTGAGGAAAAGCAATTTCATTGAGATTGTTGGCCAAGCTTCTAAGAATTAACGATTTTCCGAAATCCCAGCAAATATTTTTACCCAATCTTGATGATACTTGGTGGTAATGATCAGTACACAAATCCCACTTGGCTCACCAAATTTTGTTCTTCTAGGTTGAAGCGTTCGTCTACAGTAGCAGTTTTTATAATTAGGTTTCCCTCTGCTCTCTCGTATATAGATAGATGAATTTGGAACTCTAAATCCAACATTTTTCGTAGTAGCTCTTTGAATCTTGACAAAATAAAGGAGTTCTCAGTTTTTTCTCTATGGTTTGTTTCCTCTTCAAGTAGCCGTAGGCACAGACAGTTGAAAATTACTTTCATTGAGAAGGGTTGCCAAGCTTCTAAGAATGAACGAGTTTCCGAAATACCAGCAAAAATTTTTTCACCTAATCTTGATGATACTTGGTGGTAATGATCAATACACAAATCCCACTTGGCCCACCAAATTTTGTTCTTCTAGGTTGAAGCGTTCGTCTACATTAGCAGTTTTTATATTTAGTTTCCCTCTGTTCTCTCCTATATACAGAGATGAATTTGAAACTCTAAATCCAACATGGTTCGTATTAGCTCTTGGAAACTTGACAATATAAAGGAGTTCTCTGTTTTTTCTCCATGGTTTGTTTAATTTTCAAGTAGCCCAAGGCAAAGACTGTGGAAAAGCACTTTCATCGAGAGGAGCTACCAAGCTTCTAAGAATTAACCAGTTTCCGATATTCCAGCAAATATTTTTTCACCCAATCTTGATTATCCGTAGTGGTAATGATCAGTACACAACTCCAACTTGGCTCACCAAATTTTGTTCTTCTAGGTTGAAGCGTTCGTCTACAGTAGCAGTTTTTATATTTAGGTTTCCCTCTGTTCTCTCCTATATAGATAGATGAATATGGAACTCTAAATCCAACATGGTGTGTAGTAGCTCTTTGAAACTTGACAAAATAAAGGAGTTCTCAGTTTTGTCTCTATGGTTTGTTTCCTCTTTAAGTAGCCCTATGCACAGACTGTGGAAAAGCACTTTCATTGAGAGGGGTTGCCAAGCTTCTAAGAATTATCGAGTTTACGAAATACCAGCACATATTTTTTCACCCAATCTTCAAGATACTTGGTGGTAATGATCAGTACACAAATCCCACTTGGCTCACGAAATTTTGTTCTTCTAGGTTGAAGCATTCGTGTACAGTAGCAGTTTTTATATTTAGGTTTCCCTCTGTTCTCTCCTATATAGATAGATGAATTTGGAACTCTAAATCCAACATGGTTTGTAGTAGCTCTTTGAAACTTGACAAAATAAAGGAGTTCTCAGTTTTGTCTCTATTCTTTGTTTCCTATTCAAGTAGCCCTATGCACAGACTGTGGAAAAGCACTTTCATTGAGAGGGGTTGCCAAGCTTCTAAGAATTAACGAGTTTCCGAAATACCAGCAAATATTTTTTCACCCAATCTTGATGATACTTGGTGGTAATGATCAGTTCACAAATCCCACTTGGCTCACCAAATTTTGTTCTTCTATGTTGAAGCGTTCGTCTACAGTGTCAGTTTTTATATTTAGGTTTCCCTCTGTTGTCTCCTATATAGATAGATGAATTTGGAACTCTAATTCCAACATGGTTCGTAGTAGCTCCTTGAAACTTGACAAAATAAAGGAGTTCTCAGTTTCGTCTCTATGGTTTGTTTCCTCTTCAAGTAGCCCTTGGCACAGACTGAGGAAAAGCAATTTCATTGAGATTGTTGGCCAAGCTTCTAAGAATTAAGGATTTTCCGAAATCCCAGCAAATATTTTTACCCAATCTTGATGATACTTGGTGGTAATGATCAGTACACAAATCCCACTTGGCTCACCAAATTTTGTTCTTCTAGGTTGAAGCGTTCGTCTACAGTAGCAGTTTTTATATTTAGGTTTCCCTCTGCTCTCTCGTATATAGATAGATGAATTTGGAACTCTAAATCCAACATTTCTCGTAGTAGCTCTTTGAATCTTGACAAAATAAAGGAGTTCTCAGTTTTGTCTCTATGGTTTGTTTCCTCTTCAAGTAGCCGTAGGCACAGACAGTTGAAAATTACTTTCATTGAGAAGGGTTGCCAAGCTTCTAAGAATTAACGAGTTTCCGAAATACCAGCAAAAATTTTTTCACCTAATCTTGATGATGCTTGGTGGTAATGATCAGTTCACAAATCCCACTTGGCTCACCAAATTTTGTTCTTCTAGGTTGAAGCGTTCGCCTACAGTAGCAGTTTTTATATTTAGGTTTCCCTCTGCTCTCTCCTATATAGATAGATGAATTTGGAACTATAATCCAACATGGTTCGTAGAAGCTCTTTGAAACTTGACAAAATAAAGGAGTTCTCAGTTTTGTAGCTATGGTTTGTTTCCTCTTCAAGTAGCCCTAGGCACAGAATGTGGAAAAGCAATTTCATTGAGAGGGATTTCCAAGCTTCTAAGAATTAACGAGTTTCCGGAATCCCAGCAAATATTTTTTCACCCAATCTTGATGATACTTGGTGGTAATGATCAGTACTCAAATCCCACTTGGCTCACCAAATTTTGTTCTTCTAGGTTGAAGCGTTCGCCTACAGTAGCAGTTTTTATATTTAGGTTTCCCTCTGCTCTCTCCTATATAGATAGATGAATTTGGAACTCTAAATCCAACATGGTTCGTAGTAGCTCTTTGAAACTTGACAAAATAAAGGAGTTCTCAGTTTTGTCTCTATGGTTTGTATCCTCTTCAAGTAGCCCTAGGCACAGACTGTGGAAAAGCACTTTCATTGAGAAGGTTGCCAACCTCCTAAGAATTAACGAGTTTTCGAAATACCAGCAAATATTTTTTCACCCAATCTTGATGATACTTGGTGGTAATGATCAGTACACAAATCCCACTTGGCTCACCAAATTATGTTCTTCTAGGTTGAAGCGTTCGTCTACAGTAGCAGTTTTTATATTTAGGTTTCTCTCTGTTCCCTCCTATATAGTTAGATGAATTTGTAACTCTAAATCCAACATGGTTCGAAGTAGCTCTTGGAAACTTGACAATATAAAGGAGTTCTCAGTTTTTTCTCTATAGTTTGTTTTATTTTCACGTAGCCCTAGGCACCGACTGTGAAAAAGCACTTTCATCGAGAGGGGCTGCCAAGCTTCTAAGAATTATCGAGATTCCGATTTTCCAGCCAATATTTTTTCACCCAATCTTGATGATCCTTGTTGGTAATGATCAGTACACAAATCCCACATGGCTCACCAAATTTTGTTCTTCTAGGTTGAAGCGTTCGTCTACAGTAGCAGTTTTTATATTTAGGTTTATATCTGCTCTCTCCTATATATATAGATGAATTTGGAACTCTAAATCCAACATGGTTCGTAGTAGCTCTTTGAAACTTGACAGAATAAAGGAGTTCTCAGTTTTATCTCAAAGCTTTGTTTCCTCTTATGTAGCCCTAAGCACAGACTGTGGAAAAGCACTTTCATTGAGAGGGGTTGTCAAGCTTCTAAAAATTAACGAGTTTACGAAATACCAGCAAGTATTTTTTCACCCAATCTTGATGATAATTTTTGGTAATGATCAGTACACAAATCCCACTTGGCTCACCAAAGTTTGTTCTTCCAGGTTGAAGCGTTCGTCTACAGTAGCCGTTTTTATATTTAGGTTTCCCTCTGCTCTCTCCTATATAGATAGATGAATTTGGAACTCTCAATCCAACATGGTTCGTAGTAGCTCTTTGAAACTTGACAAAATAAAGGAGTTCTCAGTTTTGTCTCTATGGTTTGTTTCCTCTTCAAGTAGCCCTAGGCACAGACAGTGGAAAAGCACTTTCATCGAGAGGGGCTGCAAAGCTTCTTAGAATTAACGAGTTTCCGATTTTCCAGCAAATATTTTTTCAGCCAATCTTGATGATCCTTGGTGGTAATGATCAGTTCACAAATCCCACTTGGCTCACCAAATTTTGTTCTTCTAGGTTGAAGCATTCGCCTACAGTAGCAGTTTTTATATTTAGGTTTCCCTCAGCTCTCTCCTATATAGATAGATGAATTTGAAACTCTAAATCCAACATGGTTTGTAGTAGCTCTTTGAAACTTGACAAAATAAAGGAGTTCTCAGTTTTGTTCAATGGTTTGTTTCCTCTTCAAGTAGACCTAGGCACAGTCTGTGGAAAAACACTTTCATTGAGAGGGGTTTCCAAGCTTCTAACAATTAACGAGTTTCCGAAATACGAGCAAACACTTTTTCACCCAATCTTGATGATACTTGGTGGTAATGATCAGTACACAAATCCCTCTTAGCTCACCAAATTTAGTTCTTCTAGGTTGAAGCGTTCGTCTACAGTAGCAGTTTTTATATTTAGGTTTCCCTCTGCTCACTCCTGTATAGATAGATGAATTTGGAACTCTAAATCCAACATAAGTCGTAGAAGCTCTTTGAAACTTGACAAAATAAAGGAGTTCTCAGTTTTGTCTCTATGGTTTGTTTCCTCTTCAAGGAGCCCTAGGCACAGACTGTGGAAAAGCACTTTCATCGAGAGGGGTTGCCAAGCTTCTAAGAAATAACTAGTTTCCCAAATACCAGCAAATATTTTTTCACCCAATCTTGATGATACTTGGTGGTAATGATCACTACACAAATCCCACTTGGCTCACCAAATTTTGTTCTTCTAGGTTAAAGCGTTCACCTGCAGTAGTAGTTTTTATATTTTGTTTTCCCTCTGTTCTCTCCTATATAGATAGATGAATTTGGAACTCTAAATGCAACATGGTTTGCAGTAGCTCTTTTAAACTTTACAAAATAAAGGAGTTCTCAGTTTTGTCTCTATGGTTTGTTTCCTCTTCAAGTAGCCCTAGGCACAGACTGTGGAAAAGCACTTTCATTGAGAGGGGTTGCCAAGCGTCTAAGAATTAACGAGTTTCAGAAATACGAGCAAAAACTTTTACAGCCAATCTTGATGATACATAGTGGTAATGTTCAGTACACAAATCCCACTTGGCTCACCAAAATTTGTTCTTCTAGGTTGAAGCGTTCGTCTACAGTAGCAGTTTTTATATTTAGGTTTCCCTCTGCTCTCTCGTATATAGATAGATGAATTTGTAACTCTAAATCCAACATGGATCGTAGTAGCTCTTTGAATCTTGACAAAACAAAGGAGTTCTCAGTTTTGTCTCTATGGTTTGTTTCCTCTTCAAGTAGCCCTATGCACAGACAGTTGAAAATTACTTTCATTGAGAAGGGTTGCCAAGCTTCTAAGAATTAACGAGTTTCCGAAATACCAGCAAAAATTTTTTCACCTAACCTTGATGATACTTGGTGGTAATGATCAGTACACAATTCCCACTTGGCTCACCAAATTTTGTTCTTCTAGGTTGAAGCGTTCGTCTACAGTAGCAGTTTTTATATTTAGGTTTCCCTGTGTTCTCTCCTATATAGATAGATGAATATGGAACTCTAAATCCAACTAGGTTCGAAGTCGCTCTTGGAAACTTGATAATATAAAGAAGTTCTCAGTTTTTTCTCTATAGTTTGTTTCATTTTCAAGTAGCCCTAGGCACAGACTGTGGAAAAGCACTTTCATTGAGAGGGGCTGCCAAACTTCTAAGAATTAACGATTTCCTTTTTTCCAGCAAATATTTTTTCTCCCATCTTGAAGATCTTTGGTGGTAATGATCAGTTCACAAATCCCACTTGGCTCACCAAATTTTGTTCTTCTAGGTTGAAGCGTTCGCCTACAATAGCAGTTTTTATATTTATGTTTCCCTCTGCTCACTCCTATATAGATAGATGAATTTGGAACTCTAATCCAACATGGTTCGTAGAAGCTCTTTGAAACTTGACAAAATAAAGGAGTTCTCAGTTTTGTAGCTATGGTTTGTTTCCTCTTCAAGTAGCCCTAGGCACAGACTGTGGAAAAGCAATTTCATTGAGAGGCATTTCCAAGCTTCAAAGAATTAGCGAGTTTCCGAAATACCAGCAAATATTTTTTCACCCAATCTTGATGATACTTGGTGACAATGATCAGTACACAAATCCCTCTTGGCTCACCAAATTTTGTTCTTCTAGGTGGAAGCGTTCGTCTACAGTAGCAGTTTTTATATTTAGGTTTCCCTCTGTTCTCTCCTATATAGATAGATGAATTTAGAACTCTAAATCCAACATGGTTGGTAGTAGCTCTTTGAAACTTGACAAAATAAAGGAGTTCTCAGTTTTGTCTCTATGGTTTGTTTCCTCTTCAAGTAGCCCTAGGCACAGAGTGTGGAAAAGCACTTTCATCGAGAGTGGTTGCCAAGCTTCTAAGAATTAACGAGTTTCCGAAATACCAGCAAATATTTTTTTACCCAATCTTGATGATACTTGGTGGTAATGATCAGTTCACAAATCCCACTTGGCTCACCAAATTTTGTTCTTCTATGTTGAAGCGTTCGTCTACAGTGTCAGTTTTTATATTTAGGTTTCCCTCTGTTGTCTCCTATATAGATAGATGAATTTGGAACTCTAATTCCAACATGGTTCGTAGTAGCTCCTTGAAACTTGACAAAATAAAGGAGTTCTCAGTTTCGTCTCTATGGTTTGTTTCCTCTTCAAGTAGCCCTTGGCACAGACTGAGGAAAAGCAATTTCATTGAGATTGTTGGCCAAGCTTCTAAGAATTAACGATTTTCCGAAATCCCAGCAAATATTTTTACCCAATCTTGATGATACTTGGTGGTAATGATCAGTACACAAATCCCACTTGGCTCACCAAATTTTGTTCTTCTAGGTTGAAGCGTTCGTCTACAGTAGCAGTTTTTATATTTAGGTTTCCCTCTGCTCTCTCGTATATAGATAGATGAATTTGGAACTCTAAATCCAACATTTTTCGTAGTAGCTCTTTGAATCTTGACAAAATAAAGGAGTTCTCAGTTTTGTCTCTATGGTTTGTTTCCTCTTCAAGTAGCCGTAGGCACAGACAGTTGAAAATTACTTTCATTGAGAAGGGTTGCCAAGCTTCTAAGAAGTAACGAGTTTCCGAAATACCAGCAAAAAATTTTTCACCTAATCTTGATGATACTTGGTGGTAATGATCAATACACAAATCCCACTTGGCCCACCAAATTTTGTTCTTCTAGGTTGAAGCGTTCGTCTACATTAGCAGTTTTTATATTTAGGTTTCCCTCTGTTCTCTCCTATATACAGAGATGAATTTGAAACTCTAAATCCAACATGGTTCGTATTAGCTCTTGGAAACTTGACAATATAAAGGAGTTCTCTGTTTTTTCTCCATGGTTTGTTTCCTTTTCAAGTAGCCCAAGGCAAAGACTGTGGAAAAGCACTTTCATCGAGAGGAGCTACCAAGCTTCTAAGAATTAACCAGTTTCCGATATTCCAGCAAATATTTTTTCACCCAATCTTGATTATCCGTAGTGGTAATGATCAGTACACAACTCCAACTTGGCTCACCAAATTTTGTTCTTCTAGGTTGAAGCGTTCGTCTACAGTAGCAGTTTTTATATTTAGGTTTCCCTCTGTTCTCTCCTATATAGATAGATGAATATGGAACTCTAAATCCAACATGGTGTGTAGTAGCTCTTTGAAACTTGACAAAATAAAGGAGTTCTCAGTTTTGTCTCTATGGTTTGTTTCCTCTTTAAGTAGCCCTATGCACAGACTGTGGAAAAGCACTTTCATTGAGAGGGGTTGCCAAGCTTCTAAGAATTATCGAGTTTACGAAATACCAGCACATATTTTTTCACCCAATCTTCAAGATACTTGGGGGTAATGATCAGTACACAAATCCCACTTGGCTCACCAAATTTTGTTCTTCTAGGTTGAAGCATTCGTGTACAGTAGCAGTTTTTATATTTAGGTTCCCTCTGTTCTCTCCTATATAGATAGATGAATTTGGAACTCTAAATCCAACATGGTTTGTAGTAGCTCTTTGAAACTTGACAAAATAAAGGAGTTCTCAGTTTTGTCTCTATTCTTTGTTTCCTATTCAAGTAGCCCTATGCACAGACTGTGGAAAAGCACTTTCATTGAGAGGGGTTGCCAAGCTTCTAAGAATTAACGAGTTTCCGAAATACCAGCAAATATTTTTTCACCCAATCTTGATGATACTTGGTGGTAATGATCAGTTCACAAATCCCACGTGGCTCACCAAATTTTGTTCTTCTATGTTGAAGCGTTCGTCTACAGTGTCAGTTTTTATATTTAGGTTTCCCTCTGTTGTCTCCTATATAGATAGAAGAATTTGGAACTCTAATTCCAACATGGTTCGTAGTAGCTCCTTGAAACTTGACAAAATAAAGGAGTTCTCAGTTTCGTCTCTATGGTTTGTTTCCTCTTCAAGTAGCCCTAGGCACAGACTGTGGAAAAGCACTTTCATTGAGAGGGGTTGCCAAGCGTCTAAGAATTAACGAGTTTCAGAAATACGAGCAAAAACTTTTACACCCAATCTTGATGACACATGGTGGTAATGTTCAGTACACAAATCCCACTTGGCTCACCAAAATTTGTTCTTCTAGGTTGAAGCGTTCGTCTACAGTAGCAGTTTTTATATTTAGGTTTCCCTCTGCTCTCTCGTATATAGATAGATGAATTTGTAACTCTAAATCCAACATGGTTCGTAGTACCTGTTTGAATCTTGACAAAACAAAGGAGTTCTCAGTTTTGTCTCTATGGTTTGTTTCCTCTTCAAGTAGCCCTATGCACAGACAGTTGAAAATTACTTTCATTGAGAAGGGTTGCCAAGCTTCTAAGAATTAACGAGTTTCCGAAATACCAGCAAAAATTTTTTCACCTAACCTTGATGATACTTGGTGGTAATGATCAGTACACAAATCCCACTTGGCTCACCAAATTTTGTTCTTCTAGGTTGAAGCGTTCGTCTACAGTAGCAGTTTTTATATTTAGGTTTCCCACTGTTCTCTCCTATATAGATAGATGAATATGGAACTCTAAATCCAACTAGGTTCGAAGTCGCTCTTGGAAACTTGACAATATAAAGAAGTTCTCAGTTTTTTCTCTATAGTTTGTTTCATTTTCAAGTAGCCCTAGGCACAGACTGTGGAAAAGCACTTTCATTGAGAGGGGCTGCCAAACTTCTAAGAATTAACGATTTTCCTTTTTTCCAGCAAATATTTTTTCTCCCATCTTGAAGATCCTTGGTCGTAATGATCAGTTCACAAATCCCACTTGGCTCACCAAATTTTGTTCTTCTAGGTTGAAGCGTTCGCCTACAATAGCAGTTTTTATATTTAGGTTTCCCTCTGCTCTCTCCTATATAGATAGATGAATTTGGAACTCTAAATCCAACATGGTTCGTAGTAGCTCTTTGAAACTTGACAAAATAAAGGAGTTCTCAGTTTTGTCTCTATGGTTTGTTTCCTCTTCAAGTAGCCCTAGGCACAGACTGAGGAAAAGCAATTTCATTGAGAGGGGTTGCCAAGCTTCTAAGAATTAACGAGTTTCCGAAATACGAGCAAACACTTTTTCACCCAATCTTGATGATACTTGGTGGTAATGTTCAGTATACAAATCCCAAGTGGCTCACCAAATTATGTTCTTCTAGGTTGAAGCGTTCGTCTACAGTAGCAGTTTTTATATTTATGTTTCCCTCTGCTCACTCCTATATAGATAGATGAATTTGGAACTCTAATCCAACATGGTTCGTAGAAGCTCTTTGAAACTTGACAAAATAAAGGAGTTCTCAGTTTTGTAGCTATGGTTTGTTTCCTCTTCAAGTAGCCCTAGGCACAGACTGTGGAAAAGCAATTTCATTGAGAGGGATTTCCAAGTTTCTAAGAATTAGCGAGTTTCCGAAATACCAGCAAATATTTTTTCACCCAATCTTGATGATACTTGGTGACAATGATCAGTACACAAATCCCTCTTGGCTCACCAAATTTTGTTCTTCTAGGTGGAAGCGTTCGTCTACAGTAGCAGTTTTTATATTTAGGTTTCCCTCTGTTCTCTCCTATATAGATAGATGAATTTAGAACTCTAAATCCAACATGGTTGGTAGTAGCTCTTTGAAACTTGACAAAATAAAGGAGTTCTCAGTTTTGTCTCTATGGTTTGTTTCCTCTTCAAGTAGCCCTAGGCACAGAGTGTGGAAAAGCACTTTCATCGAGAGTGGTTGCCAAGCTTCTAAGAATTAACGAGTTTCCGAAATACCAGCAAATATTTTTTTACCCAATCTTGATGATACTTGGTGGTAATGATCAGTTCACAAATCCCACTTGGCTCACCAAATTTTGTTCTTCTATGTTGAAGCGTTCGTCTACAGTGTCAGTTTTTATATTTAGGTTTCCCTCTGTTGTCTCCTATATAGATAGATGAATTTGGAACTCTAATTCCAACATGGTTCGTAGTAGCTCCTTGAAACTTGACAAAATAAAGGAGTTCTCAGTTTCGTCTCTATGGTTTGTTTCCTCTTCAAGTAGCCCTTGGCACAGACTGAGGAAAAGCAATTTCATTGAGATTGTTGGCCAAGCTTCTAAGAATTAACGATTTTCCGAAATCCCAGCAAATATTTTTACCCAATCTTGATGATACTTGGTGGTAATGATCAGTACACAAATCCCACTTGGCTCACCAAATTTTGTTCTTCTAGGTTGAAGCGTTCATCTAGGGTAGCAGTTTTTATATTTAGGTTTCCCTCTGCTCTCTCGTATATAGATAGATGAATTTGGAACTCTAAATACAACATTTTTCGTAGTAGCTCTTTGAATCTTGACAAAATAAAGGAGTTCTCAGTTTTGTCTCTATGGTTTGTTTCCTCTTCAAGTAGCCGTAGGCACAGACAGTTGAAAATTACTTTCATTGAGAAGGGTTGCCAAGCTTCTAAGAAGTAACGAGTTTCCGAAATACCAGCAAAATTTTTTCACCTAATCTTGATGATACTTGGTGGTAATGATCAATACACAAATCCCACTTGGCCCACCAAAATTTTGTTCTTCTAGGTTGAAGCGTTCGTCTACATTAGCAGTTTTTATATTTAGGTTTCCCTCTGTTCTCTCCTATATACAGAGATGAATTTGAAACTCTAAATCCAACATGGTTCGTATTAGCTCTTGGAAACATGACAATATAAAGGAGTTCTCTGTTTTTTCTCCATGGTTTGTTTCCTTTTCAAGTAGCCCAAGGCAAAGACTGTGGAAAAGCACTTTCATCGAGAGGAGCTACCAAGCTTCTAAGAATTAACCAGTTTCCGATATTCCAGCAAATATTTTTTCACCCAATCTTGATTATCCGTAGTGGTAATGATCAGTACACAACTCCAACTTGGCTCACCAAATTTTGTTCTTCTAGGTTGAAGCGTTCGTCTACAGTAGCAGTTTTTATATTTAGGTTTCCCTCTGTTCTCTCCTATATAGATAGATGAATATGGAACTCTAAATCCAACATGGTGTGTAGTAGCTCTTTGAAACTTGACAAAATAAAGGAGTTCTCAGTTTTGTCTCTATGGTTTGTTTCCTCTTTACGTAGCCCTATGCACAGACTGTGGAAAAGCACTTTCATTGAGAGGGGTTGCCAAGCTTCTAAGAATTATCGAGTTTACGAAATACCAGCACATATTTTTTCACCCAATCTTCAAGATACTTGGTGGTAATGATCAGTACACAAATCCCACTTGGCTCACGAAATTTTGTTCTTCTAGGTTGAAGCATTCGTGTACAGTAGCAGTTTTTATATTTAGGTTTCCCTCTGTTCTCTCCTATATAGATAGATGAATTTGGAACTCTAAATCCAACATGGTTTGTAGTAGCTCTTTGAAACTTGACAAAATAAAGGAGTTCTCAGTTTTGTCTCTATTCTTTGTTTCCTATTCAAGTAGCCCTATGCACAGACTGTGGAAAAGCACTTTCATTGAGAGGGGTTGCCAAGCTTCTAAGAATTAACGAGTTTCCGAAATACCAGCAAATATTTTTTCACCCAATCTTGATGATACTTGGTGGTAATGATCAGTTCACAAATCCCACTTGGCTCACCAAATTTTGTTCTTCTATGTTGAAGCGTTCGTCTACAGTGTCAGTTTTTATATTTAGGTTTCCCTCTGTTGTCTCCTATATAGATAGAAGAATTTGGAACTCTAATTCCAACATGGTTCGTAGTAGCTCCTTGAAACTTGACAAAATAAAGGAGTTCTCAGTTTCGTCTCTATGGTTTGTTTCCTCTTCAAGTAGCCCTTGGCACAGACTGAGGAAAAGCAATTTCATTGAGATTGTTGGCCAAGCTTCTAAGAATTAACGATTTTCCGAAATCCCAGCAAATATTTTTACCCAATCTTGATGATACTTGGTGGTAATGATCAGTACACAAATCCCACTTGGCTCACCAAATTTTGTTCTTCTAGGTTGAAGCGTTCGTCTACAGTAGCAGTTTTTATAATTAGGTTTCCCTCTGCTCTCTCGTATATAGATAGATGAATTTGGAACTCTAAATCCAACATTTTTCGTAGTAGCTCTTTGAATCTTGACAAAATAAAGGAGTTCTCAGTTTTTTCTCTATGGTTTGTTTCCTCTTCAAGTAGCCGTAGGCACAGACAGTTGAAAATTACTTTCATTGAGAAGGGTTGCCAAGCTTCTAAGAATGAACGAGTTTCCGAAATACCAGCAAAAATTTTTTCACCTAATCTTGATGATACTTGGTGGTAATGATCAATACACAAATCCCACTTGGCCCACCAAATTTTGTTCTTCTAGGTTGAAGCGTTCGTCTACATTAGCAGTTTTTATATTTAGTTTCCCTCTGTTCTCTCCTATATACAGAGATGAATTTGAAACTCTAAATCCAACATGGTTCGTATTAGCTCTTGGAAACTTGACAATATAAAGGAGTTCTCTGTTTTTTCTCCATGGTTTGTTTAATTTTCAAGTAGCCCAAGGCAAAGACTGTGGAAAAGCACTTTCATCGAGAGGAGCTACCAAGCTTCTAAGAATTAACCAGTTTCCGATATTCCAGCAAATATTTTTTCACCCAATCTTGATTATCCGTAGTGGTAATGATCAGTACACAACTCCAACTTGGCTCACCAAATTTTGTTCTTCTAGGTTGAAGCGTTCGTCTACAGTAGCAGTTTTTATATTTAGGTTTCCCTCTGTTCTCTCCTATATAGATAGATGAATATGGAACTCTAAATCCAACATGGTGTGTAGTAGCTCTTTGAAACTTGACAAAATAAAGGAGTTCTCAGTTTTGTCTCTATGGTTTGTTTCCTCTTTAAGTAGCCCTATGCACAGACTGTGGAAAAGCACTTTCATTGAGAGGGGTTGCCAAGCTTCTAAGAATTATCGAGTTTACGAAATACCAGCACATATTTTTTCACCCAATCTTCAAGATACTTGGTGGTAATGATCAGTACACAAATCCCACTTGGCTCACGAAATTTTGTTCTTCTAGGTTGAAGCATTCGTGTACAGTAGCAGTTTTTATATTTAGGTTTCCCTCTGTTCTCTCCTATATAGATAGATGAATTTGGAACTCTAAATCCAACATGGTTTGTAGTAGCTCTTTGAAACTTGACAAAATAAAGGAGTTCTCAGTTTTGTCTCTATTCTTTGTTTCCTATTCAAGTAGCCCTATGCACAGACTGTGGAAAAGCACTTTCATTGAGAGGGGTTGCCAAGCTTCTAAGAATTAACGAGTTTCCGAAATACCAGCAAATATTTTTTCACCCAATCTTGATGATACTTGGTGGTAATGATCAGTTCACAAATCCCACTTGGCTCACCAAATTTTGTTCTTCTATGTTGAAGCGTTCGTCTACAGTGTCAGTTTTTATATTTAGGTTTCCCTCTGTTGTCTCCTATATAGATAGATGAATTTGGAACTCTAATTCCAACATGGTTCGTAGTAGCTCCTTGAAACTTGACAAAATAAAGGAGTTCTCAGTTTCGTCTCTATGGTTTGTTTCCTCTTCAAGTAGCCCTTGGCACAGACTGAGGAAAAGCAATTTCATTGAGATTGTTGGCCAAGCTTCTAAGAATTAAGGATTTTCCGAAATCCCAGCAAATATTTTTACCCAATCTTGATGATACTTGGTGGTAATGATCAGTACACAAATCCCACTTGGCTCACCAAATTTTGTTCTTCTAGGTTGAAGCGTTCGTCTACAGTAGCAGTTTTTATATTTAGGTTTCCCTCTGCTCTCTCGTATATAGATAGATGAATTTGGAACTCTAAATCCAACATTTCTCGTAGTAGCTCTTTGAATCTTGACAAAATAAAGGAGTTCTCAGTTTTGTCTCTATGGTTTGTTTCCTCTTCAAGTAGCCGTAGGCACAGACAGTTGAAAATTACTTTCATTGAGAAGGGTTGCCAAGCTTCTAAGAATTAACGAGTTTCCGAAATACCAGCAAAAATTTTTTCACCTAATCTTGATGATGCTTGGTGGTAATGATCAGTTCACAAATCCCACTTGGCTCACCAAATTTTGTTCTTCTAGGTTGAAGCGTTCGCCTACAGTAGCAGTTTTTATATTTAGGTTTCCCTCTGCTCTCTCCTATATAGATAGATGAATTTGGAACTATAATCCAACATGGTTCGTAGAAGCTCTTTGAAACTTGACAAAATAAAGGAGTTCTCAGTTTTGTAGCTATGGTTTGTTTCCTCTTCAAGTAGCCCTAGGCACAGAATGTGGAAAAGCAATTTCATTGAGAGGGATTTCCAAGCTTCTAAGAATTAACGAGTTTCCGGAATCCCAGCAAATATTTTTTCACCCAATCTTGATGATACTTGGTGGTAATGATCAGTACTCAAATCCCACTTGGCTCACCAAATTTTGTTCTTCTAGGTTGAAGCGTTCGCCTACAGTAGCAGTTTTTATATTTAGGTTTCCCTCTGCTCTCTCCTATATAGATAGATGAATTTGGAACTCTAAATCCAACATGGTTCGTAGTAGCTCTTTGAAACTTGACAAAATAAAGGAGTTCTCAGTTTTGTCTCTATGGTTTGTATCCTCTTCAAGTAGCCCTAGGCACAGACTGTGGAAAAGCACTTTCATTGAGAAGGTTGCCAACCTCCTAAGAATTAACGAGTTTTCGAAATACCAGCAAATATTTTTTCACCCAATCTTGATGATACTTGGTGGTAATGATCAGTACACAAATCCCACTTGGCTCACCAAATTATGTTCTTCTAGGTTGAAGCGTTCGTCTACAGTAGCAGTTTTTATATTTAGGTTTCTCTCTGTTCCCTCCTATATAGTTAGATGAATTTGTAACTCTAAATCCAACATGGTTCGAAGTAGCTCTTGGAAACTTGACAATATAAAGGAGTTCTCAGTTTTTTCTCTATAGTTTGTTTTATTTTCACGTAGCCCTAGGCACCGACTGTGAAAAAGCACTTTCATCGAGAGGGGCTGCCAAGCTTCTAAGAATTATCGAGATTCCGATTTTCCAGCCAATATTTTTTCACCCAATCTTGATGATCCTTGTTGGTAATGATCAGTTCAGAAATCCCACTTGGCTCACCAAATTTTGTTCTTCTAGGTTGAAGCGTTCGTCTACAGTAGCAGTTTTTATATTTAGGTTTCCCTCTGCTCACTCCTGTATAGATAGATGAATTTGGAACTCTAAATCCAACATAGTTCGTAGAAGCTCTTTGAAACTTGACAAAATAAAGGAGTTCTCAGTTTTGTCTCTATGGTTTGTTTCCTCTTCAAGGAGCCCTAGGCACAGACTGTGGAAAAGCATTTTCTTCGAGAGCGGTTGCCAAACTTCGAAAAAATAACTAGTTTCCGAAATACCAGCAAATATTTTTTCACCCAATCTTGATGATACTTGGTGGTAATGATCAGTACACAAATCCCACTTGGCTCACCAAATTTTGTTCTTCTAGGTTGAAGCATTCATCTGCAGTAGTAGTTTTTATATTTAGTTTTCCATCTGTTCTCTCCTATATAGATAGATGAATTTGGAACTCTAAATGCAACATGGTTTGCAGTATCTCTTTTAAACTTTACAAAATAAAGGAGTTCTCAGTTTTGTCTCTATGCTTTGTTTCCTCTTCAAGTAGCCCTAGGCACAGACTGTGGAAAAGCACTTTCATTGAGAGGGGTTGCCAAGCGTCTAAGAATTAACGAGTTTCCGAAATACGAGCAAAAACTTTTTCACCCAATCTTGATGATACATAGTGGTAATGTTCAGTACACAAATCTCACTTGGCTCACCAAATTTTGTTCTTCTAGGTTGAAGCGTTCGTCTACAGTAGCAGTTTTTATATTTATGTTTCCCTCTGCTCACTCCTATATAGATAGATGAATTTGGAACTATAATCCAACATGGTTCGTAGAACCTCTTTGAAACTTGACAAAATAAAGGAGTTCTCAGTATTGTAGCTATTGTTTGTTTCCTGTTCAAGTAGCCCTAGGCACAGACTGTGGAAAAGCAATTTCATTGAGAGGGATTTCCAAGCTTCTAAGAATTAACGAGTTTCCGAAACACCAGCAAATATTTTTTCACCCAATCTTGATGATACTTGGTGATAATGATCAGTACACAAATCCCACTTGGCTCACCAAAATTTGTTCTTCTAGGTTGAAGCGTTCGTCTACAGTAGCAGTTTTTATATTTAGGTTTCCCTCTGCTCTCTCGTATATAGATAGATAAATTTGTAACTCTAAATCCAACATGGTTCGTAGTAGCTCTTTGAATCTTGACAAAAAAAAGGAGTTCTCAGTTTTGTCTCTATGGTTTGTTTCCTCTTCAAGTAGCCCTAGGCATAGACAGTTGAAAATTACTTTCATTGAGAAGTGTTGCCAAGCTTCTAAGAATTAACGAGTTTCCGAAATACCCGGAAAAATTTTTTCACCTAATCTTGATGATACTTGGTGGTAATGATCAGTACACAAATCCCACTTGGCTCACCAAATTTTGTTCTTCTAGGTTGAAGCGTTCGTCTACAGTAGCAGTTTTTATATTTAGGTTTCAGTCTGTTCTCTCCTATATAGCTAGATGAATTTGGAACTCTAAATCCAACATGGTTCGAAGTAGCTCTTGGAAACTTGACAATATAAAGAAGTTCTCAGTTTTTTCTCTATAGTTTGTTTCATTTTCAAGTAGCCCTCGGCACAGACTGTGGAAAAGCACTTTCATCGAGAGAGGCTGCCAAGCTTCTAAGAATTAACGAGTTTCCGATTTTCCGGAAATATTTTTTCACCCATCTTGATGATCCTTGGTGGTAATGATCAGTTCACAAATCCCACTTGGCTCACCAAATTTTGTTCTTCTAGGTTGAAGCGTTCGCCTACAGTAGCAGTTTTTATATTTAGGTTTCCCTCTGCTCTCTCCTATATAGATAGATGAATTTGGAACTCTAAATCCAACATGGTTCATAGTAGCTCTTTGAAACTTCACAAAATAAAGGAGTTCTCACTTTTGTCTCTATGGTTTGTTTCCTATTCAAGTAGCCCAAGGCACAGACTGTGGAAAAGCACTTTAATCGAGAGGGGTTTCCAAGCTTCTAAGAATTAAGGAGTTTCCGATTTTCCAGCAAATATTTTTTCACCCAATCTTGATGATCCTTGGTGGTAATGATCAGTACACAAATCCCACTTGGCTCACCAAATTTTGTTCTTCTAGGTTGAAGCGTTCGTCTACAGTAGCAGTTTTTATATTTAGGTTTCCCTCTGTTCTCTCCTATATAGTTAGATGAATTTGGAACTCAAATCAAACATGGTTCGAAATAGCTCTTGGAAACTTGACAAAATAAAGGAGTTCTCCGTTTTGTCTCTATGGTTTGTTTCCTCTTCAAGTAGCCCTAGGAACAGACTGTGGAAAGCACTTTCATTGAGAGGGGTTGCCAAGCTTCTAAGAATTATCGAGTTTCCGAAATACCAGCAAATATTTTTTTTAACCAATCTTGATGATACTTGGTGGTAATGATCAGTACACAAATCCCACTTTTCCCACCAAAATTTCTTCTACTAGGTTGAAGCGTTCGTCTACAGTAGCAGTTTTTATATTTAGGTTTCCCTTTGTTGTCTCCTATATAGATAGATGAATTTGGAACTCTAAAACCACCATGGTTCGTAGTAGCTCTTTGAAACTTGACAAAATAAAGGAGTTCTCAGTTTTGACTCAATGGTTTGTTTCCTCTTCAAGTAGCCCTAGGCACAGACAGTTGAAAATTACTTTCATTGAGAAGGGTTGCCAAGCTTCTAAGAATTAACGAGTTTCCGAAATAACAGCAAAAATTTTTTCACCTAATCTTGATGATACTTGGTGGTAATGATCAGTACACAAATCCCACTTGGCTCACCAAATTTTGTTCTTCTAGGTTGAAGCGTTCGTCTACAGTAGCAGTTTTTATATTTAGGTTTCCCTCTGCTCTCTCGTATATAGATAGATGAATTTGTAACTCTAAATCCAACAAGGTTCGTAGTAGCTCTTTGAATCTTGACAAAATAAAGGAGTTCTCAGTTTTGTCTCTATGGTTTGTTTCCTCTTCAAGTAGCCCTAGGCATAGACAGTTGAAAATTACTTTCATTGAGAAGGGTTGCCAAGCTTCTAAGAATTAACGAGTTTCCGAAATACCAGCAAATATTTTTTCACCGGATCTTGATTATGCTTGGTGGTAATGATTAGTACACAAATCCCACTTGGCTCACCAGATTTTGTTCTTCTAGGTAGAAGCGTTTGTCTACAGTAGCAGTTTTTATATTTAGGTTTCCCTCTGTTCTCTCCTATATAGTTAGATGAATTTGGAACTCAAATCCAACATGGTTCGAAGTAGCTCTTGGAAACTTGACAATATAAAGAAGTTCTCAGTTTTTTTCTCTATAGTTTGTTTCATTTTCAAGTAGCCCTAGGCACAGACTGTGGAAAAGTAGTTTCATCGACAGGGGCTGCCAAGCTTCTAAGAATTAACGAGTTTCCGATTTTCCAGCAAATATTTTTTCACCCATCTTGATGATCCTTGGTGGTAATGATCAGTTCACAAATCCCACTTGGCTCACCAAATTTTGTTCTTCTAGGTAGAAGTGTTCACCTACAGTAGCAGTTTTTATATTAAGGTTTCCCTCTGCTCTCTCCTATATAGATAGATGAATTTGGAACTCTAAATCCAACATGGTTCGTAGTAGCTCTTTGAAACTTGACAAAATAAAGGAGTTCTCAGTTTTGTCTCTATGGTTTGTTTCCTCTTCAAGTAGCCCTAGGCACAGACTGAGGAAAAGCAATTTCATTGAGAGGGGTTGCCAAGCTTCTAAGAATTAACGAGTTTCCGAAATCCCAGCAAATATTTTTTCACCCAATCTTGATGATACTTGGTGGTAATGATCAGAACACAAATCCCACTTGGCTCACCAAATTTTGTTCTTCTAGGTTGAAACGTTCTTCTACAGTAGCAGTTTTTATATTTAGGTTTCCCTCTGTTCTCTTCTATATAGATAGATGAATATGGAACTCTAAATCCAACTTGGTGTGTAGTAGTTCTTTGAAACTTTACAAAATAAAGGAGTTCTCAGTTTTGTCTCTATGGTTTGTTTCCTCTTCAAGTAGCCCTGGGAAAAGACTGTGGAAAAGCACTTTCATTGAGAGGGTTTGCCAAGCGTCTAAGAATTAATGAGTTTCCGAAATTCGAGCAAAAACTTTTTCACCCAATCTTGATGATACATAGTGGTAATGTTCAGTACACAAATCCCACTTGGCTCACCAAATTTTGTTCTTCTAGGTTGAAGCGTTCGTCTACAGTAGCAGTTTTTATATTTATGTTTCCCTCTGCTCACTCCTATATAGAGAGATGAATTTGGAACTATAATCCAACATGGTTCGTAGAAGCTCTTTGAAACTTGACAAAATAAAGGAGTTCTCAGTTTTGTCTCAATGGTTTGTTTCCTCTTCAAGGAGCCCAAGGCACAGATTGTGGAAAAGCACTTTCATCGAGAGGGGTTGCCAAGCTTCTAAGAATTAACCAGTTTCCCAAATACCAGCAAAAATTTTTTCACCTAATCTTGATGATACTTGGTGGTAATGATCAGGACACAAATCCCACTTGGCTCACCAAATTTTGTTCTTCTAGGTTGAAGCGTTCGTCTACAGTAGCAGTTTTTATATTTAGGTTTCCCTCTGTTCTCTCCTATATACAGAGATGAATTTGAAACTCTAAATCCAACATGGTTCGTATTAGCTCTTGGAAACTTGAAAATATAAAGGAGTTCTCTGTTTTTTCTCTATGGTTTGTTTCCTTTTCAAGTAGCCCCAGGCACAGACTGTGGAAAAGCACTTTCATCGAGACGGGCTACCAAGCTTCTAAGTATTAACAATTTTCCGATATTCCAGCAAATATTTTTTTACCCAATCTTGATGATCCGTAGTGGTAATGATCAGTACATAGCTCCAACTTGGCTCACCAAATTTTGTTCTTCTAGGTTGAAGCGTTCGTCTACAGGAGCAGTTTTTATATTTAGGTTTCCCTCTGTTCTCTCGTATATAGATAGATAAATTTGGAACTCTAAATCCAACATGGTGTGTAGTAGCTCTTTGAAACTTGACAAAATAAAGGAGTTCTCAGTTTTGTCTCTATGGTTTGTTTCCTCTTTAAGTAGCCCTAAGCGCAGACTGTGGAAAAGCACTTTCATTGAGAGGGGTTGCCAAGCTTCTAAGAATTATCGAGTTTACGAAATACCAGCAAATATTTTTTCACCAAATCTTCAAGATACTTGGTGGTAATTATCAGTACACAAATCCCACTTGGCTCACGAAATTTTGTTCTTCTAGGTTGAAGCGTTCGTGTACAGTAGCAGTTTTTATATTTAGGTTTCCCTCTGTTCTCTACTATATAGATAGATGAATTTGGAACTCTAAATACAACATGGTTTGTAGTAGCTCTTTGAAACTTGACAAAATAAAGGAGTTCTCAGTTTTGTCTCTATTTTTTGTTTCCTATTCAAGTAGCCCTATGCACAGACTGTGGAAAAGCACTTTCATTGAGAGGGGTTGCCAAGCTTCTAAGAATTAACGAGTTTCCGAAATACCAGCAAATATTTTTTCACCCAATCTTGATGATACTTTGTGGTAATGATCAGTTCACCAATCCCACTTGGCTCACCAAATTTTGTTCTTCTATGTTGAAGCGTTCGTCTACAGTGTCAGTTTTTATATTTAGGTTTCCCTCTGTTGTCTCCTATATAGATAGATGAATTTGGAACTCTAAATCCAACATGGTTCATAGTAGCTCTTTGAAACTTGACAAAATAAAGGAGTTCTCTGTTTTATCTCTATGGTTTGTTTCCTCTTCAAGTAACCCTAGGCACAGACTGTTGAAAAGCACTGTCATCGAGAGGGTTGCCAAGCTTCTAAGAATTAACGAGTTTCCGATTTTCCAGCAAATATTTTTCACCCAATCATGATGATCCTTGGTGGTAATGATCAGTTCACAAATCCCACTTGGCTCACCAAATTTTGTTCTTCTAGGTTGAAGCTTTCGTCTACAGTAGCAGTTTTTATATTTAGGTTTCCCTCTGCTCTCTCCTATATAGATAGATGGATTTGGAACTCTAAATCCAACATGATTCGTAGTAGCTCTTTGAAACTTGACAAAATAAAGGAGTTCTCAGTTTTGTCTCTATGGTTTGTGTCCTATTCAAGTAGCCCAAGGCACATACTGTGGAAAAGCACTTTTATCGAGAGGGGTTGCCACGCTTCTAAGAATTAACGAGTTTCCGAAATACCAGCAAATATTTTTTTTAACCAATCTTGATGATACTTGGTGGTAATGATCAGTACACAATTCCCACTTGGCTCACCAAAATTTGTTCTTCTAGGTTGAAGCGTTCGTCTACAGTAGCAGTTTTTATATTGAGGTTTCCCTCTGCTCTCTCCTATATAGATAGATGAATTTGGAACTCTAAATCCAACCTGGTTTGTAGTAGGTCTTTGAAACTTGACAAAATAAAGGAGTTCTCCGTTTTGTCTCAATGGTTTGTGTCCTCTTCAAGTAGCCCTAGGCACAGTCTGTGGAAAAGCACTTTCATTGAGAATGGTTGCCAAGCTTCTAAGAATTAACGAGTTTCCGAAATACGAGCAAACACTTTTTCACCCAATCTTGATGATACTTGGTGGTAATGATTAGAACACAAATCCCACTTGGCTCACCAAAATTTGTTCTTCTAGGTTGAAGCATTCGTCTACAGTAGCAGTTTCTATATTTAGGTTTCCCTCTGCTCACTCCTGTATAGATAAATGAAATTGGAACTCTAAATCCAACATGGTTCGTAGAAGCTCTTTGAAACTTGACAAAATAAAGGAGTTCTCAGTTTTGTCTCTATGGTTTGTTTCCTCTTCAAGTAGACCTAGGCACAGACTGTGGAAAAGCATTTTCATCGAGAGGGGTTGCCAAGCTTCTAAGAATTAACTAGTTTCCCAAATACCAGCAAATATTTTTTCACCGAATCTTGATGATACTTGGTGGTAATGATCAGTACACAAATCCCACTTGGCTCATAAAATTTTCTGCTACTAGGTTGAAGCGTTCGTTACAATATCAGTTTTTATATTTAGGTTTCCCTCTGTTCTCTCCTATATAGATAGATGAATTTAAAACTCTAAATCCAACATGGATTGTAGTAATTCTTTGAAACTTGACAAAATAAAGGAGTTCTCAGTTTTGTCTCTATGGTTTGTTTTCTCTTCAAGTAGCCCTAGGCCCAGACTTTGGAAAAGCACTTTCATCGAGAGGGGTTGCCAAGCTTCTAAGAATTAACGAGTTTCCGAAATAAAAGCAAATATTTTTTCACCCAATCTTGATGATATTTGGTGGTAATAATCAGTACACAAATCCCACTTGGCTCACAAATTTTGTTCTTCTACGTTGAAGCGTTCTTCTACAGTAGCAGTTTTTATATTTAGGTTTCCCTCTGTTCTCTCATATATAGATAGAAGAATTTGGAACTCTAAATCCAACATGGTTCGTAGTAGCTCTTGGAAACTTGACAAAATAAAGGAGTTTTCAGTTTTGTCTCTATGGCTTGTTTCCTCTTCAAGTAGCCCTAGGCACAGACTGTGGAAAAGCAATTTCATTGAGAGGGGTTGCCAAGCTTCTAAGAATTAACGAGTTTCCGAAATACCAGCAAATATTTTTTCACCCAATCTTGATGATACTTGGTGGTAATGATCAGTACACAAATCCCACTTGGCTCACCAAATTTTGTTCTTCTAGGTTGAAGCGTTCGTCTACAGTTACAGTTTTAATATTTAGGTTTCAGTCTGTTCTCTCCTATATAGATAGTTGAATTCGGAACTCTAAATCCAACATGGTTCGTAGTAACTCTTTAAAACTTGACAAAATAAAGGAGTTCTCAGGTTTGTCTCTACGGTTTGTTTCCTCTTCAAGTAGCCCTAGGCACAGACTGTGGAAAAGCACTTTCATCGAGTGGGGTTGCCAAGCTTCTAAGAATTAACGAGTTCCCGAAATACCAGCAATTATTTTTTTCACCCAATCGTGATGATACTTGGTGGTAATGATCAGTACACAAATCCCACTTGGCTCACCAAATTTTGTTTTTCTAGGTTTAAGCGTTCGTCTACAGCACCAGTTTTTATATTTAGTTTTCCCTCTGTTCTCTCTTATATAGATAGATGAATTTGTAACTCTAAATCCAACATGGTTTGTAGTAGCTCTTTGAAACTTGACAAAATAAAGGAGTTCTCAGTTTTGTCTCTGTGGCTTGTTTCCTCTTCAAGTAGCCCTAGGCACAGACTGTGGAAAAGCAATTTCATTGAGAGGGGTTGCCAAGCTTCTAAGAATTAACGAGTTTCCGAAATACCAGCAAATATTTTTTCACCCAAACTTGATGATACTTGGTGGTAAGGATCAGTACACAAATCCCACTGGGCTCACCAAATTTTGTTTTTCTACGTTGAAGCGTTCCTCTACAGTAGCAGTCTTGTATTTAGGTTTCTTTCTGCTCTCTCCCATATACATAGATGAATTTGGAACTCTAAATCCAACATGGTTTCTAGTAGCTCTTTGAAACTTGACAAAATAAAGGAGTTCTCACTTTTGTCTCTATGGTTTGTTTCCTCTTCAAGTAGCCCTAAGCGCAGACAGTGGAAAAGCAATTTCATCGAGAGGGGTTGCCAAGCTTCTAAGAATTAACGAGTTTCCGAAATACCAGCAAATATTTTTTCAACCAATCTTGATAATACTTGGTGGTAAGGATCAGTACACAAATCCCACTTGGCTCACCAAATTTTGTTCCTCTAGGATGAAGCGTTCGTCCACAGTATCAGTTTTTATATTTAGGTTTCCCTCTGTTATCTCCTATAAGACAGATGAATTTGGAACTCTAAATCCAACATGGTTCGTAGTAGATCTTTGAAACTTGACAAAATAAAGGAGTTCTCAGTTTTTTCTCTATGGTTTGTTTCTTCTTCAAGTAGCCCTAGGCACAGACTGTGGAAAAGCACTTTCATCGTGAGGGTTTGCCAAGCTTCTAAGAATTAACGAGTTTCCGAAATAAAAGCAAATATTTTTTTCACCCAATCTTGATTATACTTGGTGTAATGATCAGTACACAAATCCCACTTGGCTCACCAAATTTTGTTCTTCTAGGTTGAAGCGTTCGTCTACAGTAGCAGTTTTTATATTTAGGTTTCCCTCTGTTCTCTCCTATATAGATAGATGAATTTGTAACTCTAAATCCAACATGGTTTGTAGTAGCTCTTTGAAACTTGACAAAATAAAGGAGTTCTCAGTTTTGTCTCTGTGGCTTGTTTCCTCATCAAGTAGCCCTAGGCACAGACTGTGGAAAAGCAATTTCATTGAGAGGGGTTGCCAAGCTTCTAAGAATTAAAAAGTTTCCGAAATACCAGCAAATATTTTTTAACCCAATCTTGATGATACTTGGGGGTAATGATCAGTACACAAATCCCACTTGGCTCACCAAATTTTGTTCTCCTAGGTTGAAGCGTTCGTCTACAGTATCAGTTTTAATATTTAGGTTACAGTCTGTTCTCTCCTATATAGATAGATGAATTCGGAACTCTAAATCCAACATGGTTTGTAGTAGCTCTTTGAAACTTGACAAAATAAAGGAGTTCTCAGTTTTTTCTCTATGGTTTGTTTCCTCTTCAAGTAGCCCTATTCACAGACTGTGGAAGAGCAATTTCATTGAGAGGGGTTGCCAAGCTTCTAAGAATTAACGAATTTCCGAAATACCAGCAAATATTTTTTCACCAAATCTTGATGATACTTGATGGTAATGATCAGTTCACAAATCCCACTTGGCTCACCAAATTTTGTTCTTTTAGGTTGAAGCGTTCGTCTACAGTAGCAGTTTTTATATTAAGGTTTCCCTCTGTTCTCTCCTATATAGATAGATGAATTTAGAACTCTAAATCCAACATGGTTCGTAGTAGTTCTTGGAAACTTGACAATATAAAGGAGTTCTCAGTTTTGTCTCTATAGTTTGTTTCCTTTTCAAGTAGCCCTAGGCACAGACTGTGGAAAAGCACTTTCATTGAGAGGGGTTGCCATGCTTCTAAGAATTAACGAGTTTCTGAAATACAAGCAATTATATATTCACCCAATCTTGATGAAACTTGGTGGTAATGATCAGTACACAAATCCCACTTGGCTTACCAAATTTTGTTCTTCTAGTTTGAAGCGTTTGTCTACAGTATCAGCTTTAATATTTTGGTTTCCCTCTGTTCTCTCCTATATAGATAGATGAATTTAAAACTCTAAATCCAACATGGATTGTAGTAATTCTTTGAAACTTGACAAAATAAAGGAGTTCTCAGTTTTGTCTCTATGGTTTGTTTCCTCTTCAAGTAGCCCTAGGCAAGGACTGTGGAAAAGCACTTTCACCGAGAGGGGTTGCCAAGCTTCTAAGAATTAACGAGTTTCCGAAATACCAGCAAATATTTTCTCACCCAATCTTGATGATACTTGGTGGTAATGATCAGTACACAAATCCCACTTGGCTCACCAAATTTTGTTCTTCTAGGTTGAAGCGTTCGTCTACAGTTACAGTTTTAATATTTAGGTTTCAGTCTGTTCTCTCCTATATAGATAATTGAATTCGGAACTCTAAATCCAACATGGTTCGTAGTAGCTCTTTAAAACTTGACAAAATAAAGGAGTTCTCAGGTTTGTCTCTACGGTTTGTTGCCTCTTCAAGTAGCCCTAGGCACAGACTGTGGAAGAGCAATTTCATTGAGAGGCGTTGCCAAGCTTCTAAGAATTCACGAATTTCCGAAATACCAGCAAATATTTTTTCACCCAATCTTGATGATACTTGGTGGTAATGATCAGTACACAAATCCCACTTGGCTCACCAAATTTTGTTCTTCTAGGTTGAAGCGTTCATCTACAGTAGCAGTTTTTATATTTAGGTTTCCCTCTGTTCTCTCGTATATAGATAGATGAATTTGGAACTCTAAATCCAACATGGCTTGTAGTAGTTCTTTGAAACTTTACAATATAAAGGAGTCCTCAGTTTTGTCTCTAATGTTTGTTTCCTCTTTATGTAGCCCTAAGCACAGACTGTAGAAAAGCCCTTTCATTGAGAGGGGTGGCCAAGCTTCTAAGAATTAACGAGTTTCCGAAATACCAGCAAATATTTTTTTCACCAAATCTTGATGACACTTGGTGGTAATGATCAGTTCACAAATCCCACTTGGCTCACCAAATTTTGTTCTTCTAGGTTGAAGCGTTCGTGTACAGTAGCAGTTTTTATATTTAGGTTTCCCTCTGTTCTCTCCTATATAGATAGATGAATTTGGAACTGTAAATCCAACATGGTTCGTAGTAGCTCTTTGAAACTTGACAAAATAAAGAAGTTCTCAGTTTTTTCTCTATGGTTTGTTTCCTCTTTAAGTAGCCCTAGGCAGAGACTGTGGAAAAGCACTTTCATTGAGAGGGGTTGCTAAGCTTCTGAGAATTAACGAGTTTCCCAAATACCAGCAAATATTTTTTCACCCAATCTTGATGATACTTGGTTGTAATGATCACTACACAAATCCGACTTGGCTCACCAAATTTTGTTCTTCTAGGTTGAAGCGTTCGTCTACAGTAGCAGTTTTTATATTTAGGTTTCCCTCTGTCTCCCTATATATATAGATGAATTTGGAACTCTAAATCCAACATGGTTCGTAGTAGCTCTTTGAAACTTGCCTAAATAAAGGAGTTCTCAGTTTTGTCTCTATGGTTTGTTTCCTCTTCAAGTAGCCCTCAGCACAGACTGAGGAAAAGAACTTTCATTGAGAGGGGATGCCAAGCTTCTGAGAATTAACGAGTTTCCGAAATACTAGCCAATCTTTTTTCACCAAATCTTGATGATACTTGGTGATAATGATCAGTTCACAAATCCCACTTGGCTCACCAAATTTTGTTCTTCTAGGTTGAAGCGTTCGTGTACAGTAGCAGTTTTTATATTTAGGTTTCCCTCTGTTCTCTCCTATATAGAAAGATGAATTTGGAACTCTAAATCCAACATGGTTCGTAGTAGCTCTTTGAAAGTTGACAAAATAAAGAAGTTCTCAGTTTTGTCTCTATGGTTTGTTTCCTCTTTAAGTAGCCCTAGGCGGAGACTGTGTAAAAGCACTTTCATTGAGAGGGGTTGCTAAGCTTCTAAGAATTAACGAGTTTCCGAAATACCAGCAAATATTTTTTCACCCAATCTTGATAATACTTGGTGGTAAAGATCAGTACACAAATCCCACTTGGCTCACCAAATTTTGTTCTTCTAGGTTGAAGCGTTCGTCTACAGTAGCAGTTTTTATATTTAGGTTTCACTCTGCTCACTCCTATATAGATAGATGAATTTGGAACTCTAAATCCAACATGGTTTTTAGAATCTCTTTGAAACTTGACAAAATAAAGGAGTTTTCAGTTTTGTCTCTATGGTTTGTTTCCTCTTTAAGTAGCCCTAGGCAAAGACTGTGGAAAAGCACTTTCATCGATAGGGGTTGCCAAGCTTCTAAGAATTAACGAATTTCCGAAATACCAGCAATTATTTTTTTCACCCAATCGTGATGATACTTGGTGGTAATGATCAGTACACAAATCCCACTTGTCTCACCAAATTTTGTTCTTCTAGGTTGAAGCGTTCGTCTACAGTAGCAGTTTTTATATTTAGTTTTCCCTCTGTTCTCTCCTATATAGATAGATGAATTGGGAACTCTAATCCAACATGATTCGTAGTAGCTCTTGGAAACTTGACAAAATAAAGGTGTTCTCAGTTTTGTCTCTATGGTTTGTTTCCTTTTCAAAAGCCCTAGGCACAGACTGTGGAAAAGCACTTTCATTGAGAGGGGCTGCCAAGCTTCTAAGAATTATCGAGTTTCCGATATTCCAGCAAATATTTTTTCACCCAATCTTGATGATACTTGGTGGTAATGATCAGTACACAAATCCCACTTGGCTCACCAAATTTTGTTCTTCTAGGTTGAAGCGTTCGTCTACAGTAGCAGTTTTTATACTTATGTTTCCCTCTGCTCACTCCTATATAGAGAGATGAATTTGGAACTATAATCCAACATGGTTCGTAGAAGCTCTTTGAAACTTGACAAAATAAAGGAGTTCTCAGTTTTGTCTCAATGGTTTGTTTCCTCTTCAAGGAGCCCAAGGCACAGATTGTGGAAAAGCACTTTCATCGAGAGGGGTTGCCAAGCTTCTAAGAATTAACCAGTTTCCCAAATACCAGCAAAAATTTTTTCACCTAATCTTGATGATACTTGGTGGTAATGATCAGGACACAAATCCCACTTGGCTCACCAAATTTTGTTCTTCTAGGTTGAAGCGTTCGTCTACAGTAGCAGTTTTTATATTTAGGTTTCCCTCTGTTCTCTCCTATATACAGAGATGAATTTGAAACTCTAAATCCAACATGGTTCGTATTAGCTCTTGGAAACTTGAAAATATAAAGGAGTTCTCTGTTTTTTCTCTATGGTTTGTTTCCTTTTCAAGTAGCCCCAGGCACAGACTGTGGAAAAGCACTTTCATCGAGACGGGCTACCAAGGTTCTAAGAATTAACAAGTTTCCGATATTCCAGCAAATATTTTTTTACCCAATCTTGATGATCCGTAGTGGTAATGATCAGTACATAGCTCCAACTTGGCTCACCAAATTTTGTTCTTCTAGGTTGAAGCGTTCGTCTACAGTAGCAGTTTTTATATTTAGGTTTCCCTCTGTTCTCTCCTATATAGATAGATGAATATGGAACTCTAAATCCAACATGGTGTGTAGTAGCTCTTTGAAAATTGACAAAATAAAAGAGTTCTCAGTTTTGTCTCTATGGTTTGTTTCCTCTTTAAGTAGCCCTAAGCACAGACTGTGGAAAAGCACTTTCATTGAGAGGGGTTGCCAAGCTTCTAAGAATTATCGAGTTTACGAAATACCAGCAAATATTTTTTCACCAAATCTTCAAGATACTTGGTGGTAATGATCAGTACACAAATCCCACTTGGCTCACGAAATTTTGTTCTTCTATGTTGAAGCGTTCGTGTACAGTAGCAGTTTTTATATTTAGGTTTCCCTCTGTTCTCTCCTATATAGATAGATGAATATGGAACTCTAAATCCAACATGGTGTGTAATAGCTCTTTGAAACTTGACAAAATAAAGGAGTTCTCAGTTTTGTCTCTGTGGTTTGTTTCCTCTTCAAGTAGCCCTAAGCGCAGACTGTGGAAAAGCACTTTCATTGAGAGGGGTTGCAAAGCTTCTAAGAATTATCGAGTTTACGAAATACCAGCAAATATTTTTTCACCAAATCTTCAAGATACTTGGTGGTAATGATCAGTACACAAATCCCACTTGGCTCACGAAATTTTGTTCTTCTAGGTTGAAGCGTTTGTGTACAGTAGCAGTTTTTATATTTAGGTTTCCCTCTGTTCTCTCCTATATAGATAGATGAATTTGGAACTCTAAATACAACATGGTTTGTAGTAGCTCTTTGAAACTTGACAAAATAAAGGAGTTCTCAGTTTTGTCTCTATTTTTTGTTTCCTATTCAAGTAGCCCTATGCACAGACTGTGGAAAAGCACTTTCATTGAGACGGGTTGCCAAGCTTCTAAGAATTAACGAGTTTCCGAAATACCCGCAAATATTTTTTCACCCAATCTTGATGATACTTTGTGGTAATGATCAGTTCACCAATCCCACTTGGCTCACCAAATTTTGTTCTTCTATGTTGAAGCGTTCGTCTACAGTGTCAGTTTTTATATTTAGGTTTCCCTCTGTTGTCTCCTATATAGATAGATGAATTTGAAACTCTAAATCCAACATGGTTCATAGTAGCTCTTTGAAACTTGACAAAATAAAGGAGTTCTCTGTTTTATCTCTATGGTTTGTTTCCTCTTCAAGTAACCCTAGGCACAGACTGTGGAAAAGCACTTTCATTGAGAAGGGTTGCCAACCTCCTAAGAATTAACGAGTTTCCGAAATACCAGAAAATATTTTTTCACCCAATCTTGATGATACTTGGTGGTAATGATCAGTACACAAATCCCACTTGGCTCACCAAATTATGATCTTCTAGGTTGAAGCGTTCGTCAACAGTAGCAGTTTTTATATTTAGGTTTCCTTCTGTTCTCTCCTATATAGTTAGATGAATTTGGAACTCTAAATCCAACATGGTTTGAAGTAGCTCTTGGAAACTTGACAATACAAAGGAGTTCTCAGTTTTTTCTCTATACTTTGTTTCATTTTCAAGTAGCCCTAGGCACAGACTGTTGAAAAGCACTGTCATCTAGAGGGTTGCCAAGTTTCTAAGAATTAACGAGTTTCCGATTTTCCAGCAAATATTTTTCACCCAATCATGATGATCCTTGGTGGTA
>NW_027517599.1:0-41677 GCF_048772815.1 Callospermophilus lateralis | reverse complement strand
CAGCTAAGTGGACTTAGTGAACTGATCATTACCACAGAGATCATCAAGGTCGTATGAAAAAAAATTTGCCGAGTATTCAGAAACCAGTAGTATTTTGGAAGCTTGGAACACCTTTCCAATAAAGGTGTTTTACGCAGTGTTTGCTTGTGGCTACTTCAAGAGGAAACAAACCACAAAGACAGAACTTAGAACTACTTTATTTTGTCAAGTTTCAAGGAGCTAGCACAAACCGTGTTTGATTTAGACTTAAAAAACACATCTATCTGTATAGGAGGAAATAGAGTGAAACCTAAAAATTTAAACTGTTACTGGTAACGAACGCTTCATCCTAGAAGAGTGAAAGTTGGGCAGCTAAGTGGACTTAGTGAACTGATCATTACCACAGAGATCATCAAAGTCGGATGAAAAAAAATTTGCCGAGTATTCAGAAAACCAGTCGTATTTTGGAAGCTTGGAACACCTTTCCAATGAATGTGTTTTAGGCAGTCTTTGCTTGTGGCTATTTAAAGAGGAAACAAACCACAAAGACAGAACTTAGAACTACTTTATTTTGTCAAGATTCAAGGAGCTAGCACAAACCGTGTTTGGTTTAGACTTTAAAAATACATCTATCTGTATAGGAGGAAATAGAGTGAAACCTAAAAATTCAAACTGTTACTGGTAACGAACGCTTCATCCTAGAAGAGTGAAAATTGGGCAGCTAAGTGGACTTAGTGAACTGATCATTACCACAGAGATCATCAAGGTCGGATGAAAAAAAATTTGCCGAGTATTCAGAAAACCTGTAGTATTTTGGAAGCTTGGCACACCTTTCCAATGAATGTGTTTTACGCAGTCTTTGCTTGTGCCAATTTCAAGAGGAAACAAACCACAAAGACAGAACTTAGAACTACTTTATTTTGTCAAGTTTCAAGGATCTAGCACAAACCGTGTTTGATTTAGACTTCCAAACACATCTATATATATAGGAGGAAATAGAGTGAAACCTAAAAACTCAAACTGTTACTGGTAACGAACGCTTCATCCTAGAAGAGTGAATATTGGGCAGCTAAGTGGACTAAGTAAACTGATCATTACCACAGAGATCATCAAGGTCGGATGAAAAAAATTTTGAAGATTATTCAGAAAACCAGTAGTTTTTTGGAAGCTTGGCACACCTTTCCAATGAAGGTGTTTTAGGCAGTCTTTGCTTGTGGCTATTTCAAGAGGAAACAAACCACAAAGACAGAACTTAGAACTACTTTATTTTGTCAAGTTTCAAGGAGCTAGCACAAACCGTGTTTGATTTAGACTTAAAAAACCCATCTATCTGTATAGGAGGAAATAGAGTGAAACCTAAAAATTCAAACTGTTACTGGTAACGAACGCTTCATCCTAGAAGAGTGAAAATTGGGCAGCTAAGTGGACTTAGTGAACTGATCATTACAACAGAGATCATCAAGGTTGGATGAAAAAAAATTTGCCGAGTATTCAGAAAACCAGTAGTATTTTGGAAGCTTGGAACACCTTTCCAATGAATGTGTTTTACGCAGTCTTTGCTTGTGGCTATTTCAAGAGGAAACAAACCACAAAGACAGAACTTAGAACTACTTTATTTTGTCAAGTTTCAAGGAGCTAGCACAAACCGTGTTTGATTTAGACTTAAAAAACACATCAATCTGTATAGGAGGAAATAGAGTGAAACCTAAAAATTCAAACTGTTACTGGTAACGAACGCTTCATCCTAGAAGAGTGAAAATTGGGCAGCTAAGTGGACTTAGTGAACTGATCATTACCACAGAGATCATCAAGGTCGGATGAAAAAAAATTTGCCGAGTATTCAGAAAACCAGTAGTATTTTGGAAGCTTGGAACACCTTTCCAATGAATGTGTTTTACGCAGTCTTTGCTTGTGGCTATTTCAAGAGGAAACAAACCACAAAGACAGAACTTAGAACTACTTTATTTTGTCAAGTTTCAAGGAGCTAGCACAAACCGTGTTTGATATAGACTTCCAAACACATCTATATATATAGGAGGAAATAGAGTGAAACCTAAAAACTCAAACTGTTACTGGTAATGAACGCTTGATAATAGAAAAGTGAATATTGGGCAGTTAAGTGGACTAAGTAAACTGATCATTACCACAGAGATCATCAAGGTCGGATGAAAAAAAATTTGCCGAGTATTCAGAAAACCAGTAGTTTTTTGGAAGCTTGGCACACCTTTCCAATGAAGGTGTTTTACGCAGTCTTTGCTTGTGGCTATTTCAAGAGGAAACAAACCACAAAGACAGAACTTAGAACTACTTTATTTTGTCAAGTTTCAAGGAGCTAGCACAAACTGTGTTTGATTTAGACTTAAAAAACACATCTATCTGTATAGGAGGAAATAGAGTGAAACCTAAAAATTCAAACTGTTACTGGTAACGAACGCTTCATCCTAGAAGAGTGAAAATTGGGCCGCTCAGTGGACTTAGTGAACTGATCATTACCACAGAGATCATCAAGGTCGTATGAAAAAAAATTTGCCGAGTATTCAGAAAACCAGTAGTATTTTGGAAGCTTGGAACACCTTTCCAATAAAGGTGTTTTACGCAGTGTTTGCTTGTGGCTATTTCAAGAGGAAACAAACCACAAAGACAGAACTTAGAACTACTTTATTTTGTCAAGTTTCAAGGAGCTAGCACAAACCGTGTTTGATTTAGACTTAAAAAACACATCTATCTGTATAGGAGGAAATAGAGTGAAACCTAAAAATTCAAACTGTTACTTGTAACGAATGCTTCATCCTAGAAGATTGAAAATTGGGCAGCTCAGTGGACTTAGTGAACTGATCATTACCACAGAGATCATCAAGGTAGGATGAAAAAAAATTTGCCGAGTATTCAGAAAACCAGTAGTATTTTGGAAGCTTGGAACACCTTTCCAATGAATGTGTTTTACGCAGTCTTTGCTTGTGGCTATTTCAAGAGGAAACAAACCACAAAGACAGAACTTAGAACAACTTTATTTTGTCAAGTTTCAAGGAGCTAGAACAAACCGTGATTGTTTTAGACTTAAAAAACACATCTATCTGTATAGGAGGAAATAGCGTGAAACCTAAAAATTCAAACTGTTACTGGTAACGAACGCTTCATCCTAGAAGAGTGAAAAATGGGCAGCTAAGTGGACTTAGTGAACTGATCATTACCACAGAGATCATCAAGGTCGGATGAAAAAAAATTTGCCGAGTATTCCGAAAACCAGTAGTTTTTTGGAAGCTTGGCACACCTTTCCAATGAAGGTGTTTTACGCAGTCTTTGCTTGTGCCTATTTCAAGAGGAAACAAAGCACAAAAACAGAACTTAGAACAACTTTATTTTGTCAAGTTTCAAGGAGCTAGAACAAACCGTGATTGATTTAGACTTAAAAAACACATCTATCTGTATTGGAGGAAATAGAGTGAAACCTAAAAATTCAAACTGTTACTGGTAACGAACGCTTCATCCTAGAAGAGTGAAAAATGGGCAGCTAGGTGGACTTAGTGAACTGATCATTACCACAGAGATCATCAAAGTCGGATGAAAAAAAATTTGCAGAGTATTCCGAAAACCAGTAGTTTTTTGGAAGCTTGGCACACCTTTCCAATGAATGTGTTTTACGCAGTCTTTGCTTGTTTCTATTTCAAGAGGAAACAAACCACAAAGGCAGAACTTAGAACTACTTTATTTTGTCAAGTTTCAAGGAGCTAGCACAAACCCTGTTTGATTTAGACTTCCAAACACATCTATATATATAGGAGGAAATAGAGTGAAACCTAAAATCTCAAACTGTTTCTGGTAACGAACGCTTCATCCTAGAAGAGTGAAAATTGGGCAGCTAAGTGGACTTAGTGAACTGATCATTACCACAGAGATCATCAAGGTCGGATGAAAAAAAATTTGCCGAGTATTCAGAAAACCAGTAGTATTTTGGAAGCTTGGAACACCTTTCCAATAAAGGTGTTTTACGCAGTGTTTGCTTGTGGCTATTTCAAGAGGAAACAAACCACAAAGACAGAACTTAGAACTACTTTATTTTGTCAAGTTTCAAGGAGCTAGCACAAACCGTGTTTGATTTAGACTTAAAAACCCATCTATCTGTATAGGAGGAAATAGAGTGAAACCTAAAAATTCAAACAGTTACTGGTAACGAATGCTTCATCCTAGAAGATTGAAAATTGGGCAGCTAAGTGGACTTAGTGAACTGATCATTACCACAGAGATCATCAAGGTCGGATGAAAAAAAATTGCCGAGTATTCAGAAAACCAGTATTTTGGAAGCTTGGAACACCTTTCCAATAAAGGTGTTCTACGCAGTCTTTGCTTGTGGCTATTTCAAGAGGACACAAACCACAAAGACAGAACTTAGAACTACTTTATTTTGTCAAGTTTCAAGGAGCTAGCACAAACCGTGTTTGATTTCGACTTAAAAAACTCATCTATCTGTATAGGAGGAAATAGAGTGAAACCTAAAAATTCAAACTGTTACTGGTAACGAATGCTTCATCCTAGAAGATTGAAAATTGGGCAGCTAAGTGGACTTAGTGAACTGATCATTACCACAGAGATCATCAAGGTCGGATGAAAAAAAATTTGCCGAGTATTCAGAAAACCAGTAGTATTTTGGAAGCTTGGAACACCTTTCCAATGAATGTGTTTTACGAAGTCTTTGCTTGTGGCTATTTCAAGAGGAAACAAACCACAAAGACAGAACTTAGAACAACTTTATTTTGTCAAGTTTCAAGTAGCTAGAACAAACCGTGATTGATTTAGACTTAAAAAACACATCTATCTGTATAGGAGGAAATTGAGTGAAACCTAAAAATTCAAACTGTTACTGGTAACGAACGCTTCATCCTAGAAGAGTGAAAATTGGGCAGCTAAGTGGATTTAGTGAACTGATGATTACCACAGAGATCATCAAGGTCGGATGAAAAAAAATTTGCCCGAGTGTTCCGAAAACCAGTAGTTTTTTTTAAGCTTGGCACACCTTTCCAATGAATGTGTTTTACGCAGTCTTTGCTTGTGCCTATTTCAAGAGGAAACAAACTACAAAGACAGAACTTAGAACTACTTTATTTTGTCAAGTTTCAAGGAGCTAGCACAAACCGTGTTTGATTTAGACTTCCAAACACATCTATATATATAGGAGGAAATAGAGTGAAACCTAAAAACTCAAACTGTTACTGGTAATGAACGCTTCATCCTAGAAGAGTGAATATTGGGCAGATAAGTGGACTAAGTAAACTGATCATTACCACAGAGATCATCAAGGTCGGATGAAAAAAAATTTGCCGAGTATTCAGAAAACCAGTAGTTTTTTTGGAAGCTTGGCACACCTTTCCAACGAAGGTGTTTTACGCAGTCTTTGCTGGTGGCTATTTCAAGAGGAAACAAACCACAAAGACAGAACTTAGAACTACTTTTTTTGTCAAGTTTCAAGGAGCTAGCACAAACCCGTGTTTGGTTTAGACTTAAAAAAAACATCTATCTGTATAGGAGGAAATAGAGTGAAACCTAAAAACTCAAACTGTTACTGGTAATGAACGCTTGATCCTAGAAAAGTGAATATTGGGCAGCTAAGTGGACTAAGTAAACTGATCATTACCACAGAGATCATCAAGGTCGGATGAAAAAAAATTTGCCGAGTATTCAGAAAACCAGTAGTTTTTTGGAAGCTTCGCACACCTTTCCAATGAAGGTGTTTTACGCAGTCTTTGCTTGTGGCTATTTCAAGAGGAAACAAACCACAAAGACAGAACTTAGAACTACTTTATTTTGTCAAGTTTCAAGGAGCTAGCACAAACTGTGTTTGATTTAGACTTAAAAAACATATCTATCTGTATAGGAGGAAATAGAGTGAAACCTAAAAATTCAAACTGTTACTGGTAACAAACGCTTCATCCTAGAAGAGTGAAAATTGGGCAGCTCAGTGGACTTAGTGAACTGATCATTACCACAGAGATCATCAAGGTCGTATGAAAAAAATTTGCCGAGTATTCAGAAAACCAGTAGTATTTTGGAAGCTTGGAACACCTTTCCAATAAAGGTGTTTTACGCAGTGTTTGCTTGTGGCTATTTCAAGAGGAAACAAACCACAAAGACAGAACTTAGAACTACTTTATTTTGTCAAGTTTCAAGGAGCTCGCACAAACCGTGTTTGATTTAGACTTAAAAAACACATCTATCTGTATAGGAGGAAATAGAGTGAAACCTAAAAATTCAAACTGTTACTTGTAACGAATGCTTCATCCTAGAAGATTGAAAATTGGGCAGCTCAGTGGACTTAGTGAACTGATCATTACCACAGAGATCATCAAGGTCGGATGAAAAAAAATTTGCCGAGTATTCAGAAAACCAGTAGTATTTTGGAAGCTTGGAACACCTTTCCAATGAATGTGTTTTACGCAGTCTTTGCTTGTGGCTATTTCAAGAGGAAACAAACCACAAAGACAGAACTTAGAACAACTTTATTTTGTCAAGTTTCAAGGAGCTAGAACAAACCGTGATTGTTTTAGACATAAAAAACACATCTATCTGTATAGGAGGAAATAGAGTTAAACCTAAAAATTCAAACTGTTACTTGTAACGAACGCTTCATCCTAGAAGAGTGAAAAATGGGCAGCTAAGTAGACTTAGTGAACTGATCATTACCACAGAGATCATCAAGGTCGGATGAAAAAAAAATTTGCCGAGTATTCCGAAAACCAGTAGTTTTTTGGAAGCTTGGCACACTTTCCAATGAATGTGTTTTACGCAGTCTATGCTTGTGCCTATTTCAAGTGGAAACAAAGCACAAAGACAGAACTTAGAACAACTTTATTTTGTCAAGTTTCAAGGAGCTAGAACAAACCATGATTGATTTAGACTTAAAAAACACATCTATCTGTATAGGAGGAAATAGAGTGAAACCTAAAAATTCAAACTGTTACTGGTAACGAACGCTTCATCCTAGAAGAGTGAAAAATGGGCAGCTAAGTGGACTTAGTGAACTGATCATTACCACAGAGATCATCAGGTCGGATGAAAAAAAATTTGCCGAGTATTCCGAAAAACCAGTAGTTTTTTGGAAGCTTGGCACACCTTTCCAATGAATGTGTTTTACGCAGTCTTTGCTTGTTCCTATTTCAAGAGGAAACAAACCACAAAGACAGAACTTAGAACTACTTTATTTTGTCAAGTTTCAAGGAGCTAGCACAAACCGTGTTTGATTTCGACTTAAAAAACACATCTATCTGTATAGGAGGAAATGGAGTGAAACCTAAAAATTCAAACTGTTACTGGTAACGAACGCTTCATCCTAGAACAGTGAAAATTGGGCAGGTAAGTGGACTTAGTGAACTGATCATTACCACAGAGATCATCAAGGTCGGATGAAAAAAAATTTGCCGACTATTCAGAAAACCAGTAGTATTTTGGAAGCTTGGAACACCTTTCCAATGAATGTGTTTTACGCATTCTTTGCTTGTGGCTATATCAAGAGGAAACAAACCACAAAGACAGAACTTAGAACTACTTTATTTTGTCAAGTTTCAAGGAGCTAGCACAAACCGTGTTTGATTTCGACTTAAAAAACACATCTATCTGTATAGGAGGAAATAGAGTGAAACCTAAAAATTCAAACTGTTACTGGTAACGAACGCTTCATCCTAGAAGAGTGAAAATTGGGCAGCTAAGTGGACTTAGTGAACTGATCATTACCACAGAGATCATCAAGGTCGTATGAAAAAAATTTGCCGAGTATTCAGAAAACCAGTAGTATTTTGGAAGCTTGGAACACCTTTCCAATAAAAGTGTTTTACGCAGTGTTTGCTTGTGGCTATTTCAAGAGGAAACAAACCACAAAGACAGAACTTAGAACTACTTTATTTTGTCAAGTTTCAAGGAGCTAGCACAAACCGTGTTTGATTTAGACTTAAAAAACACATCTATCTGTATAGGAGGAAATAGAGTGAAACCTAAAATTCAAACTGTTACTGGTAACGAACGCTTCATCCTAGAAGAGTGAAAGTTGGGCAGCTAAGTGGACTTAGTGAACTGATCATTACCACAGAGATCATCAAATTCGGATGAAAAAAAATTTGCCGAGTATTCAGAAAACCAGTAGTATTTTGGAAGCTTGGAACACCTTTCCAATGAATGTGTTTTACGCAGTTTTTGCTTGTGGCTACTATAAGAGGAAACAAACCACAAAGACAGAACTTAGAACTACTTTATTTTGTCAAGTTTCAAGGAGCTAGCACAAACCGTGTTTGGTTTAGACTTTAAAAACACATCTATCTGTATAGGAGGAAATAGAGTGATACCTTAAAATTCAAACTGTTACTGGTAACGAACGCTTCATCCTAGAAGAGTGAAAATTGGGCAGCTAAGTGGACTTAGTGAACTGATCATTACCACAGAGATCATCAAGGTCGGATGAAAAAAATTTGCCGAGTATTCAGAAAACCAGTAGTATTTTGGAAGCTTGGAACACCTTTCCAATGAATGTGTTTTACGCAGTCTTTGCTTGTGGCTATTTCAAGAGGAAACAAACCACAAAGACAGAACTTAGAACTACTTTATTTTGTCAAGTTTCAAGGAGCTAGCACAAACCGTGTTTGATATAGACTTCCAAACACATCTATATATATAGGAGGAAATTAGAGTGAAACCTAAAAACTCAAACTGTTACTGGTAATGAACGCTTGATAATAGAAAAGTGAATATTGGGCAGTTAAGTGGACTAAGTAAACTGATCATTACCACAGAGATCATCAAGGTCGGATGAAAAAAAATTTGCCGAGTATTCAGAAAACCAGTAGTTTTTTGGAAGCTTGGCACACCTTTCCAAATGAAGGTGTTTTACGCAGTCTTTGCTTGTGGCTATTTCAAGAGGAAACAAACCACAAAGACAGAACTTAGAACTACTTTATTTTGTCAAGTTTCAAGGAGCTAGCACAAACTGTGTTTGATTTAGACTTAAAAAACACATCTATCTGTATAGGAGGAAATAGAGTGAAACCTAAAAATTCAAACTGTTACTGGTAACGAACGCTTCATCCTAGAAGAGTGAAAATTGGGCCGCTCAGTGGACTTAGTGAACTGATCATTACCACAGAGATCATCAAGGTCGTATGAAAAAAAATTTGCCGAGTATTCAGAAAACCAGTAGTATTTTGGAAGCTTGGAACACCTTTCCAATAAAGGTGTTTTACGCAGTGTTTGCTTGTGGCTATTTCAAGAGGAAACAAACCACAAAGACAGAACTTAGAACTACTTTATTTTGTCAAGTTTCAAGGAGCTAGCACAAACCGTGTTTGATTTAGACTTAAAAAACACATCTATCTGTATAGGAGAAAATAGAGTGAAACCTAAAAATTCAAACTGTTACTTGTAACGAATGCTTCATCCTAGAAGATTGAAAATTGGGCAGCTCAGTGGACTTAGTGAACTGATCATTACCACAGAGATCATCAAGGTCGGATGAAAAAAAATTTGCCGAGTATTCAGAAAACCAGTAGTATTTTGGAAGCTTGGAACACCTTTCCAATGAATGTGTTTTACGCAGTGTTTGCTTGTGGCTATTTCAAGAGGAAACAAACCACAAAGACAGAACTTAGAACAACTTTATTTTGTCAAGTTTCAAGGAGCTAGAACAAACCGTGATTGTTTTAGACTTAAAAAACACATCTATCTGTATAGGAGGAAATAGCGTGAAACCTAAAAATTCAAACTGTTACTGGTAACGAACGCTTCATCCTAGAAGAGTGAAAAATGGGCAGCTAAGTGGACTTAGTGAACTGATCATTACCACAGAGATCATCAAGGTCGGATGAAAAAAAATTTGCCGAGTATTCCGAAAACCAGTAGTTTTTTGGAAGCTTGGCACACCTTTCCAATGAAGGTGTTTTACGCAGTCTTTGCTTGTGCCTATTTCAAGAGGAAACAAAGCACAAAAACAGAACTTAGAACAACTTTATTTTGTCAAGTTTCAAGGAGCTAGAACAAACCGTGATTGATTTAGACTTAAAAAACACATCTATCTGTATTGGAGGAAATAGAGTGAAACCTAAAAATTTCAAACTGTTACTGGTAACGAACGCTTCATCCTAGAAGAGTGAAAAATGGGCAGCTAAGTGGACTTAGTGAACTGATCATTACCACAGAGATCATCAAAGTCGGATGAAAAAAAATTTGCAGAGTATTTTGAAAACCAGTAGTTTTTTGGAAGCTTGGCACACCTTTCCAATGAATGTGTTTTACGCAGTCTTTGCTTGTTTCTATTTCAAGAGGAAACAAACCACAAAGACAGAACTTAGAACTACTTTATTTTGTCAAGTTTCAAGGAGCTAGCACAAACCGTGTTTGATTTAGACTTCCAAACACATCTATATATATAGGAGGAAATAGAGTGAAACCTAAAAACTCAAACTGTTACTGGTAACGAACGCTTCATCCTAGAAGAGCGAATATTGGGCAGCTAAGTGGACTAAGTAAACTGATCATTACCAGAGAGATCATCAAGGTCGGATGAAAAAATTTGCCGAGTATTCAGAAAACCAGTAGTTTTTTAAAAGCTTGGCACACCTTTCCAATGAAGGTGTTTTAGGCAGTCTTTGCTTGTGGCTATTTCAAGAGGAAACAAACCACAAAGACAGAACTCAGAACTACTTTATTTTGTCAAGTTTCAAGGAGCTAGCACAAACCGTGTTTGGTTTAGACTTAAAAAACACATCTATCTGTATAGGAGGAAATAGAGTGAAACCTAAAAATTCAAACTGTTACTGGTAACGAACGCTTCATCTTAGAAGAGTGAAAATTGGGCAGGTAAGTGGACTTAGTGAACTGATCATTACCACAGAGATCATCAAGGTCGGATGAAAAAAAATTTGCCGAGTATTCAGAAAACCAGTAGTATTTTGGAAGCTTGGAACACCTTTCCAATGAATGTGTTTTACGCAGTCTTTGCTTGTGGCTATTTCAAGAGGAAACAAACCACAAAGAGAGAACTCAGAACTACTTTATTTTGTCAAGTTTCAAGGAGCTCGCACAAACCGTGTTTGATTTAGACTTAAAAAACACATCTATCTGTATAGGAGGAAATAGAGTGAAACCTAAAAATTCAAACTGTTACTGGTAACGAACGCTTCATCCTAGAAGAGTGAAAGTTGGGCAGCTAAGTTTACTTAGTGAACTGATCATTACCACAGAGACATCCAAGTCGGATGAAAAAAAATTTGCCTAGTATTCAGAAAACCAGTAGTATTTTGGAAGCTTGGAACACCTTTCCAATGAATGTGTTTTACGCAGTTTTTGCTTGTGGCTACTTCAAGAGGAAACAAACCACAAAGACAGAACTTAGAACTACTTTATTTGTCAAGTTTCAAGGAGCTAGCACAAACCGTGTTTGGTTTAGACTTTAAAAACACATCTATCTGTATAGGAGGAAATAGAGTGATACCTTAAAATTCAAACTGTTACTGGTAACGAACGCTTCATCCTAGAAGAGTGAAAATTGGGCAGCTAAGTGGACTTAGTGAACTGATCATTACCAGAGAGATCATCAAGTCGGATGAAAAAAAATTTGCCGAGTATTCCGAAAACCAGTAGTTTTTTGGAAGCTTGGCACACCTTTCCAATGAATGTGTTTTACGCAGTCTTTGCTTGTGCCTATTTCAAGAGGAAACAAACCACAAAGACAGAACTTAGAACTACTTTATTTTGTCAAGTTTCAAGGAGCTAGCACAAACCGTGTTTGATATAGACTTCCAAACACATCTATATATATAGGAGGAAATAGAGTGAAACCTAAAAACTCAAACTGTTACTGGTAATGAACGCTTGATAATAGAAAAGTGAATATTGGGCAGTTAAGTGGACTAAGTAAACTGATCATTACCACAGAGATCATCAAGGTCGGATGAAAAAAAATTTGCCGAGTATTCAGAAAACCAGTAGTTTTTTGGAAGCTTGGCACACCTTTCCAATGAAGGTGTTTTACGCAGTCTTTGCTTGTGGCTATTTCAAGAGGAAACAAACCACAAAGACAGAACTTAGAACTACTTTATTTTGTCAAGTTTCAAGGAGCTAGCACAAACTGTGTTTGATTTAGACTTAAAAAACACATCTATCTGTATAGGAGGAAATAGAGTGAAACCTAAAAATTCAAACTGTTACTGGTAACGAACGCTTCATCCTAGAAGAGTGAAAATTGGGCCGCTCAGTGGACTTAGTGAACTGATCATTACCACAGAGATCATCAAGGTCGTATGAAAAAAAATTTGCCGAGTATTCAGAAAACCAGTAGTATTTTGGAAGCTTGGAACACCTTTCCAATAAAGGTGTTTTACGCAGTGTTTGCTTGTGGCTATTTCAAGAGGAAACAAACCACAAAGACAGAACTTAGAACTACTTTATTTTGTCAAGTTTCAAGGAGCTAGCACAAACCGTGTTTGATTTAGACTTAAAAAACACATCTATCTGTATAGGAGGAAATAGAGTGAAACCTAAAAATTCAAACTGGTACTTGTAACGAATGCTTCATCCTAGAAGATTGAAAATTGGGCAGCTCAGTGGACTTAGTGAACTGATCATTACCACAGAGATCATCAAGGTCGGATGAAAAAAAAATTTGCCGAGTATTCAGAAAACCAGTAGTATTTTGGAAGCTTGGAACACCTTTCCAATGAATGTGTTTTACGCAGTCTTTGCTTGTGGCTATTTCAAGAGGAAACAAACCACAAAGACAGAACTTAGAACAACTTTATTTTGTCAAGTTTCAAGGAGCTAGAACAAACCGTGATTGTTTTAGACTTAAAAACACATCTATCTGTATAGGAGGAAATAGCGTGAAACCTAAAAATTCAAACTGTTACTGGTAACGAACGCTTCATCCTAGAAGAGTGAAAAATGGGCAGCTAAGTGGACTTAGTGAACTGATCATTACCACAGAGATCATCAAGGTCGGATGAAAAAAAATTTGCCGAGTATTCCGAAAACCTGTAGTTTTTTGGAAGCTTGGCACACCTTTCCAATGAAGGTGTTTTACGCAGTCTTTGCTTGTGCCTATTTCAAGAGGAAACAAAGCACAAAAACAGAACTTAGAACAACTTTATTTTGTCAAGTTTCAAGGAGCTAGAACAAACCGTGATTGATTTAGACTTAAAAAACACATCTATCTGTATTGGAGGAAATAGAGTGAAACCTAAAAAATTCAAACTGTTACTGGTAACGAACGCTTCATCCTAGAAGAGTGAAAAATGGGCAGCTAAGTGGACTTAGTGAACTGATCATTACCACAGAGATCATCAAAGTCGGATGAAAAAAAATTTGCAGAGTATTCCGAAACCAGTAGTTTTTTGGAAGCTTGGCACACCTTTCAAATGAATGTGTTTTACGCAGTCTTTGCTTGTTTCTATTTCAAGAGGAAACAAACCACAAAGACAGAACTTAGAACTACTTTATTTTGTCAAGTTTCAAGGAGCTAGCACAAACCGTGTTTGATTTAGACTTCCAAACACATCTTTATATAGGAGGAAATAGAGTGAAACCTAAAAACTCAAACTGTTACTGGTAACGAACGCTTCATCCTAGAAGAGCGAATATTGGGCAGCTAAGTGGACTAAGTAAACTGATCATTACCACAGAGATCATCAAGGTCGGATGAAAAAAATTTGCCGAGTATTCAGAAAACCAGTAGTTTTTTAAAAGCTTGGCACACCTTTCCAATGAAGGTGTTTTAGGCAGTCTTTGCTTGTGGCTATTTCAAGAGGAAACAAACCACAAAGACAGAACTCAGAACTACTTTATTTTGTCAAGTTTCAAGGAGCTAGCACAAACCGTGTTTGGTTTAGACTTAAAAAACACATCTATCTGTATAGGAGGAAATAGAGTGAAACCTAAAAATTCAAACTGTTACTGGTAACGAACGCTTCATCTTAGAAGAGTGAAAATTGGGCAGGTAAGTGGACTTAGTGAACTGATCATTACCACAGAGATCATCAAGGTCGGATGAAAAAAATTTGCCGAGTATTCAGAAAACCAGTAGTATTTTGGAAGCTTGGAACACCTTTCCAATGAATGTGTTTTACGCAGTCTTTGCTTGTGGCTATTTCAAGAGGAAACAAACCACAAAGACAGAACTTAGAACTACTTTATTTTGTCAAGTTTCAAGGAGCTAGCACAAACCGTGTTTGATTTAGACTTAAAAAACACATCAATCTGTATAGGAGGAAATAGAGTGAAACCTAAAAATTCAAACTGTTACTGGTAACGAATGCTTCATCCTAGAAGATTGAAAATTGGGCAGCTCAGTGGACTTAGTGAACTGATCATTACCACAGAGATCATCAAGGTCGGATGAAAAAAAATTTGCCGAGTATTCAGAAAACCAGTAGTATTTTGGAAGCTTGGAACACCTTTCCAATGAATGTGTTTTACGCAGTCTTTGCTTGTGCCTATTTCAAGAGGAAACAAACCACAAAGACAGAACTTAGAACAACTTTATTTTGTCAAGTTTCAAGGAGCTAGAACAAACCGTGATTGTTTTAGACTTAAAAAACACATCTATCTGTATAGGAGGAAATAGAGTGAAACCTAAAAATTCAAACTGTTACTGGTAACGAACGCTTCATCCTAGAAGAGTGAAAAATGGGCAGCTAACTGGACTTAGTGAACTGATCATTACCACAGAGATCATCAAGGTCGGATGAAAAAAAAATTTGCCGAGTATTCCGAAAACCAGTAGTTTTTTGGAAGCTTGGCACACCTTTTCAATGAATGTGTTTTACGCAGTCTTTGCTTGTGGCTATTTCAAGAGGAAACAAACCACAAAGACAGAACTTAGAACAACTTTATTTTGTTAAGTTTCAAGGAGCTAGAACAAACCGTGATTGATTTAGACTTAAAAAACACATCTATCTGTATAGGAGGAAATAGAGTGAAACCTAAAAATTCAAACTGTTACTGGTAACGAAAGCTTCATCCTAGAAGAGTGAAAATTGGGCAGCTATGTGGACTTAGTGAACTGATCATTACCACAGAGATCATCAAGGTCGGATGAAAAAAAATTTGCCGAGTATTCAGAAAACCAGTAGTATTTTGGAAGCTTGGAACCGCTTTCCAATGAATGTGTTTTACGCAGTCTTTGCTTGTGGCTATTTCAAGAGGAAACAAACCACAAAGGCAGAACTTAGAACTACTTTATTTTGTCAAGTTTCAAGGAGCTAGCACAAACCGTGTTTGATTTAGACTTAAAAAACACATCTATCTGTATAGGAGGAAATAGAGTGAAACCTAAAAATTCAAACTGTTACTGGTAACGAACGCTTCATCCTAGAAGAGTGAAAATTGGGCAGCTAAGTGGACTTAGTGAACTGATCATTACCACAGAGATCATCAAGGTCGGATGAAAAAAAATTTGCCGAGTAGTCAGAAAACCAGTAGTATTTTGGAAGCTTGGAACCCCTTTCCAATGAATGTGTTTTACGCAGTGTTTTCTTGTGGCTATTTCAAGAGGAAACAAACCACAAAGACAGAACTTAGAACTACTTTATTTTGTCAAGTTTCAAGGAGCTAGCACAAACCGTGTTTGATTTAGACTTAAAAAACACATCTATCTGTATAGGAGGAAATAGAGTGAAACCTAAAAATTCAAACTGTTACTGGTAACGAACGCTTCATCCTAAAAGAGTGAAAATTGGGCAGGTAAGTGGACTCAGTGAACTGATCATTACCATAGAGATCATCAAGTTCGGATGAAAAAAAATTTGCCGAGTATTCAGAAAACCAGTAGTATTTTGGAAGCTTGGAACACGTTTCCAATGAATGTGTTTTACGCAGTCTTTGCTTGTGGCTATTTCAAGAGGAAACAAACCACAAAGACAGAACTTAGAACTACTTTATTTTGTCAAGTTTCAAGGAGCTAGCACAAACCATGTTTGATTTCGACTTAAAAAACATATCTATCTGTATAGGAGGAAATAGAGTGAAACCTAAAAATTCAAACTGTTACTGGTAACGAACGCTTCATCCTAGAAGAGTGAAAATTGGGCAGCTCAGTGGACCTAGTGAACTGATCATTACCACAGAGATCATCAAGGTCGTATGAAAAAAAATTTGCCGAGTATTCAGAAACCAGTAGTATTTTGGAAGCTTGGAACACCTTTCCAATAAAGGTGTTTTACGCAGTGTTTGCTTGTGGCTACTTCAAGAGGAAACAAACCACAAAGACAGAACTTAGAACTACTTTATTTTGTCAAGTTTCAAGGAGCTAGCACAAACCGTGTTTGATTTAGACTTAAAAAACACATCTATCTGTATAGGAGGAAATAGAGTGAAACCTAAAAATTTAAACTGTTACTGGTAACGAACGCTTCATCCTAGAAGAGTGAAAGTTGGGCAGCTAAGTGGACTTAGTGAACTGATCATTACCACAGAGATCATCAAAGTCGGATGAAAAAAAATTTGCCGAGTATTCAGAAAACCAGTCGTATTTTGGAAGCTTGGAACACCTTTCCAATGAATGTGTTTTAGGCAGTCTTTGCTTGTGGCTATTTAAAGAGGAAACAAACCACAAAGACAGAACTTAGAACTACTTTATTTTGTCAAGATTCAAGGAGCTAGCACAAACCGTGTTTGGTTTAGACTTTAAAAATACATCTATCTGCATAGGAGGAAATAGAGTGAAACCTAAAAATTCAAACTGTTACTGGTAACGAACGCTTCATCCTAGAAGAGTGAAAATTGGGCAGCTAAGTGGACTTAGTGAACTGATCATTACCACAGAGATCATCAAGGTCGGATGAAAAAAAATTTGCCGAGTATTCAGAAAACCTGTAGTATTTTGGAAGCTTGGCACACCTTTCCAATGAATGTGTTTTACGCAGTCTTTGCTTGTGCCAATTTCAAGAGTAAACAAACCACATAGACAGAACTTAGAACTACTTTATTTTGTCAAGTTTCAAGGATCTAGCACAAACCGTGTTTGATTTAGACTTCCAAACACATCTATATATATAGGAGGAAATAGAGTGAAACCTAAAAACTCAAACTGTTACTGGTAACGAACGCTTCATCCTAGAAGAGTGAATATTGGGCAGCTAAGTGGACTAAGTAAACTGATCATTACCACAGAGATCATCAAGGTCGGATGAAAAAAATTTTGAAGATTATTCAGAAAACCAGTAGTTTTTTGGAAGCTTGGCACACCTTTCCAATGAAGGTGTTTTAGGCAGTCTTTGCTTGTGGCTATTTCAAGAGGAAACAAACCACAAAGACAGAACTTAGAACTACTTTATTTTGTCAAGTTTCAAGGAGCTAGCACAAACCGTGTTTGATTTAGACTTACAAAACCCATCTATCTGTATAGGAGGAAATAGAGTGAAACCTAAAAATTCAAACTGTTACTGGTAACGAACGCTTCATCCTAGAAGAGTGAAAATTGGGCAGCTAAGTGGACTTAGTGAACTGATCATTACAACAGAGATCATCAAGGTTGGATGAAAAAAAATTTGCCGAGTATTCAGAAAACCAGTAGTATTTTGGAAGCTTGGAACACCTTTCCAATGAATGTGTTTTACGCAGTCTTTGCTTGTGGCTATTTCAAGAGGAAACAAACCACAAAGACAGAACTTAGAACTACTTTATTTTGTCAAGTTTCAAGGAGCTAGCACAAACCGTGTTTGATTTAGACTTAAAAAACACATCAATCTGTATAGGAGGAAATAGAGTGAAACCTAAAAATTCAAACTGTTACTGGTAACGAACGCTTCATCCTAGAAGAGTGAAAATTGGGCAGCTAAGTGGACTTAGTGAACTGATCATTACCACAGAGATCATCAAGGTCGGATGAAAAAAAATTTGCCGAGTATTCAGAAAACCAGTAGTATTTTGGAGGCTTGGAACACCTTTCCAATGAATGTGTTTTACGCAGTCTTTGCTTGTGGCTATTTCAAGAGGAAACAAACCACAAAGACAGAACTTAGAACTACTTTATTTTGTCAAGTTTCAAGGAGCTAGCACAAACCGTGTTTGATTTAGACTTCCAAACACATCTATATATATAGGAGGAAATAGAGTGAACCTAAAAACTCAAACTGTTACTGGTAACGAACGCTTCATCCTAGAAGAGTGAAAATTGGGCAGCTAAGTGGACTTAGTGAACTGATCATTACCACAGAGATCATCAAGGTCGGATGAAAAAAAATTTGCCGAGTATTCAGAAATCCAGTATTTTGGAAGCTTGGAACACCTTTCCAATAAAGGTGTTCTACGCAGTCTTTGCTTGTGGCTATTTCAAGAGGAAACAAACCACAAAGACAGAACTTAGAACTACTTTATTTTGTCAAGTTTCAAGGAGCTAGCACAAACCGTGTTTGATATAGACTTAAAAAACACATCTATCTGTATAGGAGGAAATAGAGTGAAACCTTAAAAATTCAAACTGTTACTGGTAACGAATGCTTCATCCTAGAAGATTGAAAATTGGGCAGCTAAGTGGACTTAGTGAACTGATCATTACAACAGAGATCATCAAGGTCGGATGAAAAAAAATTTGCCGAGTATTCAGAAAACCAGTAGTATTTTGGAAGCTTGGAACTCCTTTCCTATGAATGTGTTTTAGGCAGTCTTTGCTTGTGGCTATTTCAAGAGGAAACAAACTACAAAGACAGAACTTAGAACAACTTTATTTTGTCAAGTTTCAAGGAGCTAGAACAAACCGTGATTGATGTAGACTTAAAAAACACATCTATCTGTATAGGAGGAAATTGAGTGAAACCTAAAAATTCAAACTGTTACTGTTAACGAACGCTTCATCCTAGAAGAGTGAAAATTGGGCAGCTAAGTGGATTTAGTGAACTGATCATTACCACAGAGATCATCAAGGTCGGATGAAAAAAAATTTGCCGAGTATTCCGAAAACCAGTAGTTTTTTGGAAGCTTGGCACACCTTTCCAATGAATGTGTTTTACGCAGTCTTTGCTTGTGCCTATTTCAAGAGGAAACAAACTACAAAGACAGAACTTAGAACTACTTTATTTTGTCAAGTTTCAAAAAGCTAGCACAAACCGTGTTTGATTTAGACTTCCAAACACATCTATATATATAAAAGGAAATAGAGTGAAAACTAAAAACTCAAACTGTTACTGGTAATGAACGCTTCATCCTAGAAGAGTGAATATTGGGCAGCTAAGTGGACTAAGTAAACTGATCATTACCACAGAGATCATCAAGGTCAGATGAAAAAAAATTTGCCGAGTATTCAGAAAACCAGTAGTTTTTTGGAAGCTTGGCACACCTTTCCAACGAATGTGTTTTACGCAGTCTTTGCTGGTGGCTATTTCAAGAGGAAACAAACCACAAAGACAGAACTTAGAACTACTTTATTTTGTCAAGTTTCAAGGAGCTAGCACAAACTGTGTTTGATTTAGACTTAAAAAACACATCTATCTATATAGGAGGAAATAGAGTGAAACCTAAAAATTCAAACTGTTACTGGTAACGAACGCTTCATCCTAGAAGAGTGAAAATTGGGCAGGTAAGTGGACTTAGTGAACTGATCATTACCACAGAGATCATCAAGGTCGGATGAAAAGAATTTTGCCGAGTATTCAGAAAACCAGTAGTATTTTGGAAGCTTGGAACACCTTTCCAATAAAGGTGTTTTACGCAGTGTTTGCTTGTGGCTATTTCAAGAGGAAACAAACCACAAAGACAGAACTTAGAACTACTTTATTTTGTCAAGTTTCAAGGAGCTAGCACAAACCGTGTTTGATTTAGACTTAAAAACCCATCTATCTGTATAGGAGGAAATAGAGTGAAACCTAAAAATTCAAACTGTTACTGGTAACGAACGCTTCATCCTAGAAGAGTGAAAGTTGGGCAGCTAAGTGGACTTAGTGAACTGATCATTACCACAGAGATCATCAAGGTCGGATGAAAAAAAATTTGCCGAGTATTCAGAAATCCAGTATTTTGGAAGCTTGGAACACCTTTCCAATAAAGGTGTTCTACGCAGTCTTTGCTTGTGGCTATTTCAAGAGGAAACAAACCACAAAGACAGAACTTACAACTACTTTATTTTGTCAAGTTTCAAGGAGCTAGAACAAACCGTGTTTGATATAGACTTAAAAAACACATCTATCTGTATAGGAGGAAATAGAGTGAAACCTAAAAATTCAAACAGTTACTGGTAACGAATGCTTCATCCTAGAAGAGTGAAAATTGGGCAGCTAAGTGGACTTAGTGAACTGATCATTACCACAGAGATCATCAAGGTCGGATGAAAAAAAATTTGCCGAGTATTCAGAAAACCAGTATTTTGGAAGCTTGGAACACCTTTCCAATAAAGGTGTTCTACGCAGTCTTTGCTTGTGGCTATTTCAAGAGGACACAAACCACAAAGACAGAACTTAGAACTACTTTATTTTGTCAAGTTTCAAGGAGCTAGCACAAACCGTGTTTGATTTCGACTTAAAAAACTCATCTATCTGTATAGGAGGAAATAGAGTGAAACCTAAAAATTCAAACTGTTACTGGTAACGAATGCTTCATCCTAGAAGATTGAAAATTGGGCAGCTAAGTGGACTTAGTGAACTGATCATTACCACAGAGATCATCAAGGTCGGATGAAAAAAAATTTGCCGAGTATTCAGAAAACCAGTAGTATTTTGGAAGCTTGGAACACCTTTCCAATGAATGTGTTTTACGAAGTCTTTGCTTTTGGCTATTTCAAGAGGAAACAAACCACAAAGACAGAACTTAGAACAACTTTATTTTGTCAAGTTTCAAGTAGCTAGAACAAACCGTGATTGATTTAGACTTAAAAAACACATCTATCTGTATAGGAGGAAATTGAGTGAAACCTAAAAATTCAAACTGTTACTGGTAACGAACGCTTCATCCTAGAAGAGTGAAAATTGGGCAGCTAAGTGGATTTAGTGAACTGATGATTACCACAGAGATCATCAAGGTCGGATGAAAAAAAATTTGCCGAGTAGTCAGAAAACCAGTAGTATTTTGGAAGCTTGGAACCCCTTTCCAATGAATGTGTTTTACGCAGTGTTTTCTTGTGGCTATTTCAAGAGGAAACAAACCACATAGACAGAACTTAGAACTACTTTATTTTGTCAAGTTTCAAGGAGCTAGCACAAACCGTGTTTGATTTAGACTTAAAAAACACATCTATCTGTATAGGAGGAAATAGAGTGAAACCTAAAAATTCAAACTGTTACTGGTAACGAACGCTTCATCCTAAAAGAGTGAAAATTGGGCAGGTAAGTGGACTCAGTGAACTGATCATTACCATAGAGATCATCAAGTTCGGATGAAAAAAAATTTGCCGAGTATTCAGAAAACCAGTAGTATTTTGGAAGCTTGGAACACGTTTCCAATGAATGTGTTTTACGCAGTCTTTGCTTGTGGCTATTTCAAGAGGAAACAAACCACAAAGACAGAACTTAGAACTACTTTATTTTGTCAAGTTTCAAGGAGCTAGCACAAACCGTGTTTGATTTCGACTTAAAAAACATATCTATCTGTATAGGAGGAAATAGAGTGAAACCTAAAAATTCAAACTGTTACTGGTAACGAACGCTTCATCCTAGAAGAGTGAAAATTGGGCAGCTAAGTGGACTTAGTGAACTGATCATTACCACAGAGATCATCAAGGTCGTATGAAAAAAAATTTGCCGAGTATTCAGAAACCAGTAGTATTTTGGAAGCTTGGAACACCTTTCCAATAAAAGTGTTTTACGCAGTGTTTGCTTGTGGCTACTTCAAGAGAAAACAAACCACAAAGACAGAACTTAGAACTACTTTATTTTGTCAAGTTTCAAGGAGCTAGCACAAACCGTGTTTGATTTAGACTTAAAAAACACATCTATCTGTATAGGAGGAAATAGAGTGAAACCTAAAAACTCAAACTGTTACTGGTAACGAACGCTTCATCCTAGAAGAGTGAATATTGGGCAGCTAAGTGGACTAAGTAAACTGATCATTACCACAGAGATCATCAAGATCGGATGAAAAAAATTTTGAAGATTATTCAGAAAACCAGTAGTTTTTTGGAGCTTGGCACACCTTTCCAATGAAGGTGTTTTAGGCAGTCTTTGCTTGTGGCTATTTCAAGAGGAAACAAACCACAAAGACAGAACTTAGAACCACTTTATTTTGTCAAGTTTCAAGGAGCTCGCACAAACCGTGTTTGATTTAGACTTAAAAAACACATCTATCTGTATAGGAGGAAATAGAGTGAAACCTAAAAATTCAAACTGTTACTGGTAACGAACGCTTCATCCTAGAAGAGTGAAAATTGGGCAGCTAAGTGGACTTAGTGAACTGATCATTACCACAGAGATCATCAAGGTCGGATGAAAAAAAATTTGCCGAGTATTCAGAAAACCAGTAGTATTTTGGAAGCTTGGAACACCTTTCCAATGAATGTGTTTTACGCAGTCTTTGCTTGTGGCTATTTCAAGAGGAAACAAACCACAAAGACAGAACTTAGAACTACTTTATTTTGTCAAGTTTCAAGGAGCTAGCACAAACCGTGTTTGATTTAGACTTCCAAACACATCTATATATATATATAGGAGGAAATAGAGTGAAACCTAAAAACTCAAACTGTTACTGGTAACGAACGCTTCATCCTAGAAGAGTGAAAATTGGGCAGCTAAGTGGACTTAGTGAACTGATCATTACCACAGAGATCATCAAGGTCGGTTGAAAAAAAATTTGCCGAGTATTCAGAAAACCAGTAGTATTTTGGAAGCTTGGAACACCTTTCCAATAAAGGTGTTTTACGCAGTGTTTGCTTGTGGCTATTTCAAGACGAAACAAACCACAAAGACAGAACTTAGAACTACTTTATTTTGTCAAGTTTCAAGGAGCTAGCACAAACCGTGTTTGATTTAGACTTAAAAAACACATCTATCTGTATAGGAGGAAATAGAGTGAAACCTAAAAATTCAAACTGTTACTGGTAACGAACGCTTCATCCTAGAAGAGTGAAAGTTGGGCAGCTAAGTGGACTTAGTGAACTGATCATTACCACAGAGATCATCAAGGTCGGATGAAAAAAAATTTGCCGAGTATTCAGAAAACCAGTAGTATTTTGGAAGCTTGGAACACCTTTCCAATGAATGTGTTTTACGCAGTCTTTCCTTGTGCCTATTTCAAGAGGAAACAAACCACAAAGACAGAACTTAGAACAACTTTATTTTGTCAAGTTTCAAGGAGCTAGAACAAACCGTGATTGTTTTAGACTTAAAAAACACATCTATCTGTATAGGAGAAAATAGAGTGAAACCTAAAAATTCAAACTGTTACTGGTAACGAACGCTTCATCCTAGAAGAGTGAAAAATGGGCAGCTAACTGGACTTAGTGAACTGATCATTACCACAGAGATCATCAAGGTCGGATGAAAAAAAAATTTGCCGAGTATTAAGAAAACCAGTAGTTTTTTGGAAGCTTGGCACACCTTTCCAATGAGTGTGTTTTACGCAGTCTTTGCTTGTGGCTATTTCAAGAGGAAACAAACCACAAAGACAGAACTTAGAACAACTTTATTTTGTTAAGTTTCAAGGAGCTAGAACAAACCGTGATTGATTTAGACTTAAAAAACACATCTATCTGTATAGGAGGAAATAGAGTGAAACCTAAAAATTCAAACTGTTACTGGTAACGAACGCTTCATCCTAGAAGAGTGAAAATTGGGCAGCTATGTGGACTTAGTGAACTGATCATTACCACAGAGATCATCAAGGTCGGATGAAAAAAAATTTGCCGAGTATTCAGAAAACCAGTAGTATTTTGGAAGCTTGGAACCGCTTTCCAATGAATGTGTTTTACGCAGTCTTTGCTTGTGGCTATTTCAAGAGGAAACAAACCACAAAGGCAGAACTTAGAACTACTTTATTTTGTCAAGTTTCAAGGAGCTAGCACAAACCGTGTTTGATTTAGACTTAAAAAACAAATCTATCTGTATAGGAGGAAATAGAGTGAAACCTAAAAATTCAAACTGTTACTGGCAACGAACGCTTCATCCTAGAAGAGTGAAAATTGGGCAGCTAAGTGGACTTAGTGAACTGATCATTACCACAGAGATCATCAAGGTCGGATGAAAAAAATTTGCCGAGTAGTCAGAAAACCAGTAGTATTTTGGAAGCTTGGAACCCCTTTCCAATGAATGTGTTTTACGCAGTGTTTTCTTGTGGCTATTTCAAGAGGAAACAAACCACAAAGACAGAACTTAGAACTACTTTATTTTGTCAAGTTTCAAGGAGCTAGCACAAACCGTGTTTGATTTAGACTTAAAAAACACATCTATCTGTATAGGAGGAAATAGAGTGAAACCTAAAAATTCAAACTGTTACTGGTAACGAACGCTTCATCCTAAAAGAGTGAAAATTGGGCAGGTAAGTGGACTCAGTGAACTGATCATTACCATAGAGATCATCAAGTTCGGATGAAAAAAAATTTGCCGAGTATTCAGAAAATCAGTAGTATTTTGGAAGCTTGGAACACGTTTCCAATGAATGTGTTTTACGCAGTCTTTGCTTGTGGCTATTTCAAGAGGAAACAAACCACAAAGACAGAACTTAGAACTACTTTATTTTGTCAAGTTTCAAGGAGCTAGCACAAACCGTGTTTGATTTCGAATTAAAAAACATATCTATCTGTATAGGAGGAAATAGAGTGAAACCTAAAAATTCAAACTGTTACTGGTAACGAACGCTTCATCCTAGAAGAGTGAAAATTGGGCAGCTCAGTGGACTTAGTGAACTGATCATTACCACAGAGATCATCAAGGTCGTATGAAAAAAAATTTGCCGAGTATTCAGAAACCAGTAGTATTTTGGAAGCTTGGAACACCTTTCCAATAAAGGTGTTTTACGCAGTGTTTGCTTGTGGCTACTTCAAGAGGAAACAAACCACAAAGACAGAACTTAGAACTACTTTATTTTGTCAAGTTTCAAGGAGCTAGCACAAACCGTGTTTGATTTAGACTTAAAAAACACATCTATCTGTATAGGAGGAAATAGAGTGAAACCTAAAAATTTAAACTGTTACTGGTAACGAACGCTTCATCCTAGAAGAGTGAAAGTTGGGCAGCTAACTAGACTTAGTGAACTGATCATTACCACAGAGATCATCAAAGTCGGATGAAAAAAAATTTGCCGAGTATTCAGAAAACCAGTCGTATTTTGGAAGCTTGGAACACCTTTCCAATGAATGTGTTTTAGGCAGTCTTTGCTTGTGGCTATTTAAAGAGGAAACAAACCACAAAGACAGAACTTAGAACTACTTTATTTTGTCAAGATTCAAGGAGCTAGCACAAACCGTGTTTGGTTTAGACTTTAAAAATTCATCTATCTGTATAAGAGGAAATAGAGTGAAACCTAAAAATTCAAACTGTTACTGGTAACGAACGCTTCATCCTAGAAGAGTGAAAATTGGGCAGCTAAGTGGACTTAGTGAACTGATCATTACCACAGAGATCATCAAGGTCGGATGAAAAAAAATTTGCCGAGTATTCAGAAAAACTGTAGTATTTTGGAAGCTTGGCACACCTTTCCAATGAATGTGTTTTACGCAGTCTTTGCTTGTGCCAATTTCAAGAGGAAAAAAACCACATAGACAGAACTTAGAACTACTTTATTTTGTCAAGTTTCAAGGATCTAGCACAAACCGTGTTTGATTTAGACTTCCAAACACATCTATATATATAGGAGGAAATAGAGTGAAAACTAAAAACTCAAACTGTTACTGGTAACGAACGCTTCATCCTAGAAGAGTGAATATTGGGCAGCTAAGTGGACTAAGTAAACTGATCATTACCACAGAGATCATCAAGGTCGGATGAAAAAAATTTTGAAGATTATTCAGAAAACCAGTAGTTTTTTGGAAGCTTGGCACACCTTTCCAATGAAGGTGTTTTAGGCAGTCTTTGCTTGTGGCTATTTCAAGAGGAAACAAACCACAAAGACAGAACTTAGAACTACTTTATTTTGTCAAGTTTCAAGGAGCTAGCACAAACCGTGTTTGATTTAGACTTAAAAAACCCATCTATCTGTATAGGAGGAAATAGAGTGAAACCTAAAAATTCAAACTGTTACTGGTAACGAACGCTTCATCCTAGAAGAGTGAAAATTGGGCAGCTAAGTGGACTTAGTGAACTGATCATTACAACAGAGATCATCAAGGTTGTATGAAAAAAAATTTGCCGAGTATTCAGAAAACCAGTAGTATTTTGGAAGCTTGGAACACCTTTCCAATGAATGTGTTTTACGCAGTCTTTGCTTGTGGCTATTTCAAGAGGAAACAAACCACAAAGACAGAACTTAGAACTACTTTATTTTGTCAAGTTTCAAGGAGCTAGCACAAACCGTGTTTGATTTAGACTTAAAAAACACATCAATCTGTATAGGAGGAAATAGAGTGAAACCTAAAAATTCAAACTGTTACTGGTAACGAACGCTTCATCCTAGAAGAGTGAAAATTGGGCAGCTAAGTGGACTTAGTGAACTGATCATTACCACAGAGATCATCAAGGTCGGATGAAAAAAAAATTTGCCGAGTATTCAGAAAACCAGTCGTATTTTGGAAGCTTGGAACACCTTTCCAATGAATGTGTTTTAGGCAGTCTTTGCTTGTGGCTATTTAAAGAGGAAACAAACCACAAAGACAGAACTTAGAACTACTTTATTTTGTCAAGATTCAAGGAGCTAGCACAAACCGTGTTTGGTTTAGACTTTAAAAATACATCTATCTGTATAAGAGGAAATAGAGTGAAACCTAAAAATTCAAACTGTTACTGGTAACGAACGCTTCATCCTAGAAGAGTGAAAATTGGGCAGCTAAGTGGACTTAGTGAACTGATCATTACCACAGAGATCATCAAGGTCGGATGAAAAAAAATTTGCCGAGTATTCAGAAAACCTGTAGTATTTTGGAAGCTTGGCACACCTTTCCAATGAATGTGTTTTACGCAGTCTTTGCTTGTGCCAATTTCAAGAGGAAACAAACCACATAGACAGAACTTAGAACTACTTTATTTTGTCAAGTTTCAAGGATCTAGCACAAACCGTGTTTGATTTAGACTTCCAAACACATCTATATATATAGGAGGAAATAGAGTGAAACCTAAAAACTCAAACTGTTACTGGTAACGAACGCTTCATCCTAGAAGAGTGAATATTGGGCAGCTAAGTGGACTAAGTAAACTGATCATTACCACAGAGATCATCAAGGTCGGATGAAAAAAATTTTGAAGATTATTCAGAAAACCAGTAGTTTTTTGGAAGCTTGGCACACCTTTACAATGAAGGTGTTTTAGGCAGTCTTTGCTTGTGGCTATTTCAAGAGGAAACAAACCACAAAGACAGAACTTAGAACTACTTTATTTTGTCAAGTTTCAAGGAGCTAGCACAAACCGTGTTTGATTTAGACTTAAAAAACCCATCTATCTGTATAGGAGGAAATAGAATGAAACCTAAAAATTCAAACTGTTACTGGTAACGAACGCTTCATCCTAGAAGAGTGAAAATTGGGCAGCTAAGTGGACTTAGTGAACTGATCATTACAACAGAGATCATCAAGGTTGGATGAAAAAAAATTTGCCGAGTATTCAGAAAACCAGTAGTATTTTGGAAGCTTGGAACACCTTTCCAATGAATGTGTTTTACGCAGTCTTTGCTTGTGGCTATTTCAAGAGGAAACAAACCACAAAGACAGAACTTAGAACTACTTTATTTTGTCAAGTTTCAAGGAGCTAGCACAAACCGTGTTTGATTTAGACTTCCAAACACATCTATATATATAGGAGGAAATAGAGTGAAACCTAAAAACTCAAACTGTTACTGGTAACGAACGCTTCATCCTAGAAGAGTGAAAATTGGGCAGCTAAGTGGACTTAGTGAACTGATCATTACCACAGAGATCATCAAGGTCGGATGAAAAAAAATTTGCCGAGTATTCACAAATCCAGTATTTTGGAAGCTTGGAACACCTTTCCAATAAAGGTGTTCTACGCAGTCTTTGCTTGTGGCTATTTCAAGAGGAAACAAACCACAAAGACAGAACTTAGAACTACTTTATTTTGTCAAGTTTCAAGGAGCTAGCACAAACCGTGTTTGATATAGACTTAAAAAACACATCTATCTGTATAGGAGGAAATAGAGTGAAACCTTAAAAATTCAAACTGTTACTGGTAACGAATGCTTCATCCTAGAAGTTTGAAAATTGGGCAGCTAAGTGGACTTAGTGAACTGATCATTACCACAGAGATCATCAAGGTCGGATGAAAAAAATTTGCCGAGTATTCAGAAAACCAGTATTTTGGAAGCTTGGAACACCTTTCCAATAAAGGTGTTCTACGCAGTCTTTGCTTGTGGCTATTTCAAGAGGACACAAACCACAAAGACAGAACTTAGAACTACTTTATTTTGTCAAGTTTCAAGGAGCTAGCACAAACCGTGTTTGATTTTGACTTAAAAAACACATCTATCTGTATAGGAGGAAATAGAGTGAAACCTAAAAATTCAAACTGTTACTGGTAACGAATGCTTCATCCTAGAAGATTGAAAATTGGGCAGCTAAGTGGACTTAGTGAACTGATCATTACAACAGAGATCATCAAGGTCGGATGAAAAAAAATTTGCCGAGTATTCAGAAAACCAGTAGTATTTTGGAAGCTTGGAACTCCTTTCCTATGAATGTGTTTTAGGCAGTCTTTGCTTGTGGCTATTTCAAGAGGAAACAAACTACAAAGACAGAACTTAGAACAACTTTATTTTGTCAAGTTTCAAGGAGCTAGAACAAACCGTGATTGATGTAGACTTAAAAAACACATCTATCTGTATAGGAGGAAATTGAGTGAAACCTAAAAATTCAAACTGTTACTGGTAACGAACGCTTCATCCTAGAAGAGTGAAAATTGGGCAGCTAAGTGGATTTAGTGAACTGATCATTACCACAGAGATCATCAAGGTCGGATGAAAAAAAATTTGCCGAGTATTCCGAAAACCAGTAGTTTTTTGGAAGCTTGGCACACCTTTCCAATGAATGTGTTTTACGCAGTCTTTGCTTGTGCCTATTTCAAGAGGAAACAAACTACAAAGACAGAACTTAGAACTACTTTATTTTGTCAAGTTTCAAAAAGCTAGCACAAACCGTGTTTGATTTAGACTTCCAAACACATCTATATATATAAAAGGAAATAGAGTGAAACCTAAAAACTCAAACTGTTACTGGTAATGAACGCTTCATCCTAGAAGAGTGAATATTGGGCAGCTAAGTGGACTAAGTAAACTGATCATTACCACAGAGATCATCAAGGTCAGATGAAAAAAAATTTGCCGAGTATTCAGAAAACCAGTAGTTTTTTGGAAGCTTGGCACACCTTTCCAACGAATGTGTTTTACGCAGTCTTTGCTGGTGGCTATTTCAAGAGGAAACAAACCACAAAGACAGAACTTAGAACTACTTTATTTTGTCAAGTTTCAAGGAGCTAGCACAAACTGTGTTTGATTTAGACTTAAAAAACACATCTATCTATATAGGAGGAAATAGAGTGAAACCTAAAAATTCAAACTGTTACTGGTAACGAACGCTTCATCCTAGAAGAGTGAAAATTGGGCAGGTAAGTGGACTTAGTGAACTGATCATTACCACAGAGATCATCAAGGTCGGATGAAAAAAAATTTGCCGAGTATTCAGAAAATCAGTAGTATTTTGGAAGCTTGGAACACCTTTCCAATGAATGTGTTTTACGCAGTCTTTGCTTGTGGCTATTTCAAGAGGAAACAAACCACAAAGACAGAACTTAGAACTACTTTATTTTGTCAAGTTTCAAGGAGCTAGCACAAACCCTGTTTGATTTAGACTTCCAAACACATCTATATATATAGGAGGAAATAGAGTGAAACCTAAAATCTCAAACTGTTTCTGGTAACGAACGCTTCATCCTAGAAGAGTGAAAATTGGGCAGCTAAGTGGACTTAGTGAACTGATCATTACCACAGAGATCATCAAGGTCGGATGAAAAGAAATTTGCCGAGTATTCAGAAAACCAGTAGTATTTTGGAAGCTTGGAACACCTTTCCAATAAAGGTGTTTTACGCAGTGTTTGCTTGTGGCTATTTCAAGAGGAAACAAACCACAAAGACAGAACTTAGAACTACTTTATTTTGTCAAGTTTCAAGGAGCTAGCACAAACCGTGTTTGATTTAGACTTAAAAACCCATCTATCTGTATAGGAGGAAATAGAGTGAAACCTAAAAATTCAAACTGTTACTGGTAACGAACGCTTCATCCTAGAAGAGTGAAAGTTGGGCAGCTAAGTGGACTTTGTGAACTGATCATTACCACAGAGATCATCAAGGTCGGATGAAAAAAAATTTGCCGAGTATTCAGAAAACCAGTATTTTGGAAGCTTGGAACACCTTTCCAATAAAGGTGTTCTACGCAGTCTTTGCTTGTGGCTATTTCAAGAGGACACAAACCACAAAGACAGAACTTAGAACTACTTTATTTTGTCAAGTTTCAAGGAGCTAGCACAAACCGTGTTTGATTTCGACTTAAAAAACTCATCTATCTGTATAGGAGGAAATAGAGTGAAACCTAAAAATTCAAACTGTTACTGGTAACGAATGCTTCATCCTAGAAGATTGAAAATTGGGCAGCTAAGTGGACTTAGTGAACTGATCATTACCACAGAGATCATCAAGGTCGGATGAAAAAAAATTTGCCGAGTATTCAGAAAACCAGTAGTATTTTGGAAGCTTGGAACACCTTTACAATGAATGTGTTTTACGAAGTCTTTGCTTGTGGCTATTTCAAGAGGAAACAAACCACAAAGACAGAACTTAGAACAACTTTATTTTGTCAAGTTTCAAGTAGCTAGAACAAACCGTGATTGATTTAGACTTAAAAAACACATGTATCTGTATAGGAGGAAATTGAGTGAAACCTAAAAATTCAAACTGTTACTGGTAACGAACGCTTCATCCTAGAAGAGTGAAAATTGGGCAGCTAAGTGGATTTAGTGAACTGATGATTACCACAGAGATCATCAAGGTCGGATGAAAAAAAATTTGCCGAGTGTTCCGAAAACCACTAGTTTTTTTTAAGCTTGGCACACCTTTCCAATGAATGTGTTTTACGCAGTCTTTGCTTGTGCCTATTTCAAGAGGAAACAAACTACAAAGACAGAACTTAGAACTACTTTATTTTGTCAAGTTTCAAGGAGCTAGCACAAACCGTGTTTGATTTAGACTTCCAAACACATCTATATATATAGGAGGAAATAGAGTGAAACCTAAAAACTCAAACTGTTACTGGTAACGAACGCTTCATCCTAGAAGAGTGAAAATTGGGCAGCTAAGTGGACTTAGTGAACTGATCATTACCACAGAGATCATCAAGGTCGGATGAAAAAAAATTTGCCGAGTATTCAGAAAACCTGTAGTATTTTGGAAGCTTGGCACACCTTTCCAATGAATGTGTTTTACGCAGTCTTTGCTTGTGCCAATTTCAAGAGGAAACAAACCACATAGACAGAACTTAGAACTACTTTATTTTGTCAAGTTTCAAGGATCTAGCACAAACCGTGTTTGATTTAGACTTCCAAACACATCTATATATATAGGAGGAAATAGAGTGAAACCTAAAAACTCAAACTGTTACTGGTAACGAACGCTTCATCCTAGAAGAGTGAATATTGGGCAGCTAAGTGGACTAAGTAAACTGATCATTACCACAGAGATCATCAAGGTCGGATGAAAAAAATTTTGAAGATTATTCAGAAAACCAGTAGTTTTTTGGAAGCTTGGCACACCTTTACAATGAAGGTGTTTTAGGCAGTCTTTGCTTGTGGCTATTTCAAGAGGAAACAAACCACAAAGACAGAACTTAGAACTACTTTATTTTGTCAAGTTTCAAGGAGCTAGCACAAACCGTGTTTGATTTAGACTTAAAAAACCCATCTATCTGTATAGGAGGAAATAGAATGAAACCTAAAAATTCAAACTGTTACTGGTAACGAACGCTTCATCCTAGAAGAGTGAAAATTGGGCAGCTAAGTGGACTTAGTGAACTGATCATTACAACAGAGATCATCAAGGTTGGATGAAAAAAAATTTGCCGAGTATTCAGAAAACCAGTAGTATTTTGGAAGCTTGGAACACCTTTCCAATGAATGTGTTTTACGCAGTCTTTGCTTGTGGCTATTTCAAGAGGAAACAAACCACAAAGACAGAACTTAGAACTACTTTATTTTGTCAAGTTTCAAGGAGCTAGCACAAACCGTGTTTGATTTAGACTTAAAAACCCATCAATCTGTATAGGAGGAAATAGAGTGAAACCTAAAAATTCAAACTGTTACTGGTAACGAACGCTTCATCCTAGAAGAGTGAAAATTGGGGCAGCTAAGTGGACTTAGTGAACTGATCATTACCACAGAGATCATCAAGGTCGGATGAAAAAAAATTTGCCGAGTATTCAGAAAACCAGTAGTATTTTGGAGGCTTGGAACACCTTTCCAATGAATGTGTTTTACGCAGTCTTTGCTTGTGGCTATTTCAAGAGGAAACAAACCACAAAGACAGAACTTAGAACTACTTTATTTTGTCAAGTTTCAAGGAGCTAGCACAAACCGTGTTTGATTTAGACTTCCAAACACATCTATATATATAGGAGGAAATAGAGTGAAACCTAAAAACTCAAACTGTTACTGGTAACGAACGCTTCATCCTAGAAGAGTGAAAATTGGGCAGCTAAGTGGACTTAGTGAACTGATCATTACCACAGAGATCATCAAGGTCGGATGAAAAAAAATTTGCCGAGTATTCACAAATCCAGTATTTTGGAAGCTTGGAACACCTTTCCAATAAAGGTGTTCTACGCAGTCTTTGCTTGTGGCTATTTCAAGAGGAAACAAACCACAAAGACAGAACTTAGAACTACTTTATTTTGTCAAGTTTCAAGGAGCTAGCACAAACCGTGTTTGATATAGACTTAAAAAACACATCTATCTGTATAGGAGGTAATAGAGTGAAACCTTAAAAATTCAAACTGTTACTGGTAACGAATGCTTCATCCTAGAAGTTTGAAAATTGGGCAGCTAAGTGGACTTAGTGAACTGATCATTACCACAGAGATCATCAAGGTCGGATGAAAAAAATTTGCCGAGTATTCAGAAAACCAGTATTTTGGAAGCTTGGAACACCTTTCCAATAAAGGTGTTCTACGCAGTCTTTGCTTGTGGCTATTTCAAGAGGACACAAACCACAAAGACAGAACTTAGAACTACTTTATTTTGTCAAGTTTCAAGGAGCTAGCACAAACCGTGTTTGATTTTGACTTAAAAAACACATCTATCTGTATAGGAGGAAATAGAGTGAAACCTAAAAATTCAAACTGTTACTGGTAACGAATGCTTCATCCTAGAAGATTGAAAATTGGGCAGCTAAGTGGACTTAGTGAACTGATCATTACAACAGAGATCATCAAGGTCGGATGAAAAAAAATTTGCCGAGTATTCAGAAAACCAGTAGTTTTTTGGAAGCTTGGCACACCTTTCCAACGAATGTGTTTTACGCAGTCTTTGCTGGTGGCTATTTCAAGAGGAAACAAACCACAAAGACAGAACTTAGAACTACTTTATTTTGTCAAGTTTCAAGGAGCTAGCACAAACTGTGTTTGATTTAGACTTAAAAAACACATCTATCTATATAGGAGGAAATAGAGTGAAACCTAAAAATTCAAACTGTTACTGGTAACGAACGCTTCATCCTAGAAGAGTGAAAATTGGGCAGGTAAGTGGACTTAGTGAACTGATCATTACCACAGAGATCATCAAGGTCGGATGAAAAAAAATTTGCCGAGTATTCAGAAAATCAGTAGTATTTTGGAAGCTTGGAACACCTTTCCAATGAATGTGTTTTACGCAGTCTTTGCTTGTGGCTATTTCAAGAGGAAACAAACCACAAAGACAGAACTTAGAACTACTTTATTTTGTCAAGTTTCAAGGAGCTAGCACAAACCCTGTTTGATTTAGACTTCCAAACACATCTATATATATAGGAGGAAATAGAGTGAAACCTAAAATCTCAAACTGTTTCTGGTAACGAACGCTTCATCCTAGAAGAGTGAAAATTGGGCAGCTAAGTGGACTTAGTGAACTGATCATTACCACAGAGATCATCAAGGTCGGATGAAAAGAAATTTGCCGAGTATTCAGAAAACCAGTAGTATTTTGGAAGCTTGGAACACCTTTCCAATAAAGGTGTTTTACGCAGTGTTTGCTTGTGGCTATTTCAAGAGGAAACAAACCACAAAGACAGAACTTAGAACTACTTTATTTTGTCAAGTTTCAAGGAGCTAGCACAAACCGTGTTTGATTTAGACTTAAAAACCCATCTATCTGTATAGGAGGAAATAGAGTGAAACCTAAAAATTCAAACTGTTACTGGTAACGAACGCTTCATCCTAGAAGAGTGAAAGTTGGGCAGCTATGTGGACTTTGTGAACTGATCATTACCACAGAGATCATCAAGGTCGGATGAAAAAAAATTTGCCGAGTATTCAGAAATCCAGTATTTTGGAAGCTTGGAACACCTTTCCAATAAAGGTGTTCTACGCAGTCTTTGCTTGTGGCTATTTCAAGAGGAAACAAACCACAAAGACAGAACTTACAACTACTTTATTTTGTCAAGTTTCAAGGAGCTAGAACAAACCGTGTTTGATATTGACTTAAAAAACACATCTATCTGTATAGGAGGAAATAGAGTGAAACCTAAAAATTCAAACAGTTACTGGTAACGAATGCTTCATCCTAGAAGATTGAAAATTGGGCAGCTAAGTGGACTTAGTGAACTGATCATTACCACAGAGATCATCAAGGTCGGATGAAAAAAAATTTGCCGAGTATTCAGAAAACCAGTATTTTGGAAGCTTGGAACACCTTTCCAATAAAGGTGTTCTACGCAGTCTTTGCTTGTGGCTATTTCAAGAGGACACAAACCACAAAGACAGAACTTAGAACTACTTTATTTTGTCAAGTTTCAAGGAGCTAGCACAAACCGTGTTTGATTTCGACTTAAAAAACTCATCTATCTGTATAGGAGGAAATAGAGTGAAACCTAAAAATTCAAACTGTTACTGGTAACGAATGCTTCATCCTAGAAGATTGAAAATTGGGCAGCTAAGTGGACTTAGTGAACTGATCATTACCACAGAGATCATCAAGGTCGGATGAAAAAAAATTTGCCGAGTATTCAGAAAACCAGTAGTATTTTGGAAGCTTGGAACACCTTTACAATGAATGTGTTTTACGAAGTCTTTGCTTGTGGCTATTTCAAGAGGAAACAAACCACAAAGACAGAACTTAGAACAACTTTATTTTGTCAAGTTTCAAGTAGCTAGAACAAACCGTGATTGATTTAGACTTAAAAAACACATGTATCTGTATAGGAGGAAATTGAGTGAAACCTAAAAATTCAAACTGTTACTGGTAACGAACGCTTCATCCTAGAAGAGTGAAAATTGGGCAGCTAAGTGGATTTAGTGAACTGATGATTACCACAGAGATCATCAAGGTCGGATGAAAAAAAATTTGCCGAGTGTTCCGAAAACCAGTAGTTTTTTTTAAGCTTGGCACACCTTTCCAATGAATGTGTTTTACGCAGTCTTTGCTTGTGCCTATTTCAAGAGGAAACAAACTACAAAGACAGAACTTAGAACTACTTTATTTTGTCAAGTTTCAAGGAGCTAGCACAAACCGTGTTTGATTTAGACTTCCAAACACATCTATATATATAGGAGGAAATAGAGTGAAACCTAAAAACTCAAACTGTTACTGGTAACGAACGCTTCATCCTAGAAGAGTGAAAGTTGGGCAGCTAAGTTTACTTAGTGAACTGATCATTACCACAGAGACATCAAGTCGGATGAAAAAAAATTTGCAGAGTATTCAGAAAACCAGTAGTATTTTGGAAGCTTGGAACACCTTTCCAATGAATGTGTTTTACGCAGTCTTTGCTTGTGGCTATTTCAAGAGGAAACAAACCACAAAGACAGAACTTAGAACTACTTTATTTTGTCAAGTTTCAAGGAGCTAGCACAAACCGTGTTTGGTTTAGACTTTAAAAACACATCTATCTGTATAGGAGGAAATAGAGTGAAACCTTAAAATTCAAACTGTTACTGGTAACGAACGCTTCATCCTAGAAGAGTGAAAATTGGGCAGCTAAGTGGACTTAGTGAACTGATCATTACCACAGAGATCATCAAGTCGGATGAAAAAAAATTTGCCGATTATTCCGAAAACCAGTAGTTTTTTGGAAGCTTGGCACACCTTTCCAATTAATGTGTTTTACGCAGTCTTTGCTTGTGCCTATTTCAAGAGGAAACAAACCACAAAGACAGAACTTAGAACTACTTTATTTTGTCAAGTTTCAAGGAGCTAGCACAAACCGTGTTTGATATAGACTTCCAAACACATCTATATATATAGGAGGAAATAGAGTGAAACCTAAAAACTCAAACTGTTACTGGTAATGAACGCTTGATCCTACAAAAGTGAATATTGGGCAGCTAAGTGGACTAAGTAAACTGATCTTTACCACAGAGATCATCAAGGTCGGATGAAAAAAAATTTGCCGAGTATTCAGAAAACCAGTAGTTTTTTGGAAGCTTCGCACACCTTTCCAATGAAGGTGTTTTACGCAGTCTTTGCTTGTGGCTATTTCAAGAGGAAACAAACCACAAAGACAGAACTTAGAACTACTTTATTTTGTCAAGTTTCAAGGAGCTAGCACAAACTGTGTTTGATTTAGACTTAAAAAACTTATCTATCTGTATAGGAGGAAATAGAGTGAAACCTAAAAATTCAAACTGTTACTGGTAACGAACGCTTCATCCTAGAAGAGTGAAAATTGGGCAGCTCAGTGGACTTAGTGAACTGATCATTACCACAGAGATCATCAAGGTCGTATGAAAAAAAATTTGCCGAGTATTCAGAAAACCAGTAGTATTTTGGAAGCTTGGAACACCTTTCCAATAAAGGTGTTTTACGCAGTGTTTGCTTGTGACTATTTCAAGAGGAAACAAACCACAAAGACAGAACTTAGAACTACTTTATTTTGTCAAGTTTCAAGGAGCTTGCACAAACCGTGTTTGATTTAGACTTAAAAAACACATCTATCTGTATAGGAGGAAATAGAGTGAAACCTAAAAATTCAAACTGTTACTTGTAACGAATGCTTCATCCTAGAAGATTGAAAATTGGGCAGCTCAGTGGACTTAGTGAACTGATCATTACCACAGAGATCATCAAGGTCGGATGAAAAAAAATTTGCCGAGTATTCAGAAAACCAGTAGTATTTTGGAAGCTTGGAACACCTTTCCAATGAATGTGTTTTACGCAGTCTTTGCTTGTGGCTATTTCAAGAGGAAACAAACCACAAAGACAGAACTTAGAACAACTTTATTTTGTCAAGTTTCAAGGAGCTAGAACAAACCGTGATTGTTTTAGACATAAAAAACACATCTATCTGTATAGGAGGAAATAGAGTTAAACCTAAAAATTCAAACTGTTACTGGTAACGAACGCTTCATCCTAGAAGAGTGAAAAATGGGCAGCTAAGTAGACTTAGTGAACTGATCATTACCACAGAGATCATCAAGGTCGGATGAAAAAAATTTGCCGAGTATTCCGAAAACCAGTAGTTTTTTGGAAGCTTGGCACACCTTTCCAATGAATGTGTTTTACGCAGTCTATGCTTGTGCCTATTTCAAGTGGAAACAAAGCACAAAGACAGAACTTAGAACAACTTTATTTTGTCAAGTTTCATGGAGCTAGAACAAACCATGATTGATTTAGACTTAAAAAACACATCTATCTGTATAGGAGGAAATAGAGTGAAACCTAAAAACTCAAACTGTTACTGGTAATGAACGCTTCATCCTAGAAGAGTGAAAGTTGGGCAGCTAAGTGGACTTAGTGAACTGATCATTACCACAGAGATCATCAAGGTCGCATGAAAACAAATTTGCCGAGTATTCAGAAAACCAGTAGTTTGGAAGCTTGGAACACCTTTCCAATAAAGGTGTTTTACACAGTGTTTGCTTGTGGCTATTTCAAGAAGAAACAAACCACAAAGACAGAACTTAGAACTACTTTATTTTGTCAAGTTTCAAGGAGCTAGCAGAAACCGTGTTTGATTTAGACTTAAAAAACACATCTATCTGTATAGGAGGAAATAGAGTGAAACCTAAAAATTCAAACTGTTACTGGTAACGAACGCTTCATCCTAGAACAGTGAAAATTGGGCAGGTAAGTGGACTTAGTGAACTGATCATTACCACAGAGATCATCAAGGTCGGATGAAAAAAAAATTTGCCGAGTATTCAGAAAACCAGTAGTTTTTTGGAAGCTTGGCACACCTTTCAAATGAAGGTGTTTTACGCAGTCTTTGCTTGTGGCTATTTCAAGAGGAAACAAACCACAAAGACGGAACTTAGAACTACTTTATTTTGTCAAGTTTCAAGGAGCTAGCACAAACCGTGTTTGATTTCGACTTAAAAAACACATCTATCTGTATAGGAGGAAATAGAGTGAAACCTAAAAATTCAAACTGTTACTGGTAACGAACGCTTCATCCTAGAAGAGTGAAAATTGGGCAGCTAAGTGGACTTAGTGAACTGATCATTACCACAGAGATCATCAAGGTCGTATGAAAAAAAATTTGCCGAGTATTCAGAAAACCAGTAGTATTATGGAAGCTTGGAACACCTTTCCAATAAAAGTGTTTTACGCAGTGTTTGCTTGTGGCTGAAACAAACCACAAAGACAGAACTTAGAACTACTTTATTTTGTCAAGTTTCAAGGAGCTAGCACAAACCGTGTTTGATTTAGACTTAAAAAACACATCTATCTGTATAGGAGGAAATAGAGTGAAACCTAAAAATTCAAACTGTTACTGGTAACGAACGCTTCATCCTAGAAGAGTGAAAGTTGGGCAGCTAAGTGGACTTAGTGAACTGATCATTACCACAGAGATCATCAAATTCGGATGAAAAAAAATTTGCCGAGTATTCAGAAAACCAGTAGTATTTTGGAAGCTTGGAACACCTTTCCAATGAATGTGTTTTACGCAGTTTTTGCTTGTGGCTACTTCAAGAGGAAACAAACCACAAAGACAGAACTTAGAACTACTTTATTTTGTCAAGTTTCAAGGAGCTAGCACAAACCGTGTTTGGTTTAGACTTTAAAAACACATCTATCTGTATAGGAGGAAATAGAGTGATACCTTAAAATTCAAACTGTTACTGGTAACGAACGCTTCATCCTAGAAGAGTGAAAATTGGGCAGCTAAGTGGACTTAGTGAACTGATCATTACCACAGAGATCATCAAGTCGGATGAAAAAAAATTTGCCGAGTATTCCGAAAACCAGTAGTTTTTTGGAAGCTTGGCACACCTTTCCAATGAATGTGTTTTACGCAGTCTTTGCTTGTGCCTATTTCAAGAGGAAACAAACCACAAAGACAGAACTTAGAACTACTTTATTTTGTCAAGTTTCAAGGAGCTAGCACAAACCGTGTTTGATATAGACTTCCAAACACATCTATATATATAGGAGGAAATAGAGTGAAACATAAAACTCAAACTGTTACTGGTAATGAACGCTTGATCCTAGAAAAGTGAATATTGGGCCGCTCAGTGGACTTAGTGAACTGATCATTACCACAGAGATCATCAAGGTCGTATGAAAAAAAATTTGCCGAGTATTCAGAAAACCAGTAGTATTTTGGAAGCTTGGAACACCTTTCCAATAAAGGTGTTTTACGCAGTGTTTGCTTGTGGCTATTTCAAGAGGAAACAAACCACAAAGACAGAACTTAGAACTACTTTATTTTGTCAAGTTTCAAGGAGCTAGCACAAACCGTGTTTGACTTAGACTTAAAAAACACATCTATCTGTATAGGAGGAAATAGAGTGAAACCTAAAAATTCAAACTGTTACTTGTAACGAATGCTTCATCCTAGAAGATTGAAAATTGGGCAGCTCAGTGGACTTAGTGAACTGATCATTACCACAGAGATCATCAAGGTCGGATGAAAAAAAATTTGCCGAGTATTCAGAAAACCAGTAGTATTTTGGAAGCTTGGAACACCTTTCCAATGAATGTGTTTTACGCAGTCTTTGCTTGTGGCTATTTCAAGAGGAAACAAACCACAAAGACAGAACATAGAACAAATTTATTTTGTCAAGTTTCAAGGAGCTAGAACAAACCGTGATTGTTTTAGACTTAAAAAACACATCTATCTGTATAGGAGGAAATAGCGTGAAACCTAAAAATTCAAACTGTTACTGGTAACGAACGCTTCATCCTAGAAGAGTGAAAAATGGGCAGCTAAGTGGACTTAGTGAACTGATCATTACCACAGAGATCATCAAGGTCGGATGAAAAAAAATTTGCCGAGTATTCCGAAAACCAGTAGTTTTTTGGAAGCTTGGCACACCTTTCCAATGAAGGTGTTTTACGCAGTCTTTGCTTGTGCCTATTTCAAGAGGAAACAAAGCACAAAAAGAGAACTTAGAACAACTTTATTTTGTCAAGTTTCAAGGAGCTAGAACAAACCGTGATTGATTTAGACTTAAAAAACACATCTATCTGTATTGGAGGAAATAGAGTGAAACCTAAAAATTCAAACTGTTACTGGTAACGAACGCTTCATCCTAGAAGAGTGAAAAATGGGCAGCTAAGTGGACTTAGTGAACTGATCATTACCACAGAGATCATCAAGTTCGGATGAAAAAAAATTTGCCGAGTATTCCGAAAACCAGTAGTTTTTTGGAAGCTTGGCACACCTTTCCAATGAATGTGTTTTACGCAGTCTTTGCTTGTTTCTATTTCAAGAGGAAACAAACCACAAAGACAGAACTTAGAACTACTTTATTTTGTCAAGTTTCAAGGAGCTAGCACAAACCGTGTTTGATTTAGACTTCCAAACACATCTATATATATAGGAGGAAATAGAGTGAAACCTAAAAACTCAAACTGTTACTGGTAACGAACGCTTCATCCTAGAAGAGCGAATATTGGGCAGCTAAGTGGACTAAGTAAACTGATGATTACCACAGAGATCATCAAGGTCGGATGAAAAAAAATTTGCCGAGTATTCAGAAAACCAGTAGTTTTTTAAAAGCTTGGCACACCTTTCCAATGAAGGTGTTTTAGGCAGTCTTTGCTTGTGGCTATTTCAAGAGGAAACAAACCACAAAGACAGAACTCAGAACTACTTTATTTTGTCAAGTTTCAAGGAGCTAGCACAAACCGTGTTTGATTTAGACTTAAAAAACACATCTATCTGTATAGGAGGAAATCGAGTGAAACCTAAAAATTCAAACTGTTACTGGTAACGAACGCTTCATCCTAGAAGATTGAAAATTAGGCAGCTCAGTGGACTTAGTGAACTGATCATTACCACAGAGATCATCAAGGTCGGATGAAAAAAAATTTGCCGAGTATTCAGAAAACCATTATTATTTTGGAAGCTTGGAACACCTTTCCAATGAATGTGTTTTACGCAGTCTTTGCTTGTGGCTATTTCAAGAGGAAACAAACCACAAAGACAGAACTTAGAACTACTTTATTTTGTCAAGTTTCAAGGAGCTAGAACAAACCGT
>NW_027517598.1:0-41683 GCF_048772815.1 Callospermophilus lateralis | reverse complement strand
AGTCTGTGCCTAGGGCTATTTGAAGAGGAAACAAACCATAGAGACAAAACTGAGACTTTTTTATATTGTCAAGTTTCAAAGAGCTACTACAAACCATGTTGGATTTAGAGTTCCAAATTCATCTATCTATATAGGAGAGAACAGAGGGAAACCTAAAAATAAAAACTGCTACTGTAAACGAACGCTTCAACCTAGAAGAGCAATATTTGGTGAGCCAAGTGGCATTGTGTACTTGTCATTAACACCAAGTATCATCAAGATTCGGTGAAAAAAATATTTGCTGGTATTTCGGCAACCCGTAATTTCTTGGGAGCTTGGCAAACCCTTTCAATGAAAGTGCTTTTCCACATCTCTGCTGAGGGCTACTTGAAGAGGAAACAAATCATAGAGACAAAACTGAGAACTCCTTTATTTTGTCAAGTTTCAAAGAGCTATTACAAACCATGTTGGATTTAGAGTTCCAAATTCATCTATCTATATAGGAGAGAATAGATTGAAACCTAAAAATAAAAACTGCTACTGTAAACGAACGCTTCAACCTAGAAGAACACAATTTGGTGAGCCAAGTGGGATTTGTGTACTTGTCATTACCACCAAGTATCATCAAGATTGGGTGAAAAAATATTTGCTGGTATTTCGGAAACTCGTTATTTCTTAGAAGCCTGGCAACCAATCTCAATGAAAGTGCTTTTCCACAGTCTGTGCCTAGTGCTACTTGAAGATGAAACAATGAATAAAGACAAAACTGAGAACTCCTTCATTTTGTAAAGTTTCAAACAGCTACTACAAACCATTTTGGATTTAGAGTTCCAAATTCATCTATCTATATAAAAGAGAACAGAGTGAAACCTACAAATAAAAACTGCTATTGTAAACGAACGCTTCAACCTAGAAGAACACAATTTGGTGAGCCAAGTGGTATTTGTGTACGGATCATTACCACCAGGATCATCAAGATTGTGTGAAAAAATATTTGCTGGTATTTCGGAAACTCGTTATTTCTTAGAAGCCTGGCAACCAATCTCAATGAAAGTGCTTTTCCACAGTCTGTGCCTAGTGCTACTTGAAGAGGAAACAATGAATAAAGACAAAACTGAGAACTCCTTCATTTTGTAAAGTTTCAAACAGCTACTACAAACCATTTGGATTTAGAGTTCCAAATTCATCTATCTCTATAAAAGAGAACAGAGGGAGACCTAAAATATAAACTGCTACTGTAAACGAACGCTTCAACCCAGAAGAACACAATTTGGTGAGCCAAGTGGTATTTGTGTACTGATCATTAACACCAGGATCATCAAGATTGGGTGAAAAAATATTTGCTGGTATTTTGGAAACTCGTTATTTCTTAGAAGCTTGGCAACAACTCCCAATGAAAGTGCTTTTCCACAGTCTGTGCCTAGTGCTACTTGAAGAGGAAACAAACCATACAGACAAAACTGAGAACTCCTTTATTTTGTCAAGTATCAGAGAGATACTACAAACCATGTTGATTTTAGAGTTCCAAATTCATCTATCTATATAGGAGAGAACAGAGTGAAACCTAAAAATAAAAACTGCTACTGTAACGAACGCTTCAACCTAGAAGAACAAAATTTGGTGAGCCAAGTGGGATTTGTGTACTTGTCATTACCCCCAAGTATCATCAAGATTGGGTGAAAAAATATTTGCTGGTATTTCGGAAACTCGTAATTTCTTAGAAGCTTGGCAACCCCTTTCAATGAAAGTGCTTTTCCACAGTCTGTGCCTAGGGCTACTTTAAGAGGAAACAAATCAAAGAGACAAAACTGAGAACTCCTTTATTGTGTCAAGTTTCAAATAGCTACTACAAACCATGTTGGATTTAGACTTCCAAATTCATCTAACTATGTAGGAGAGAACAGAGGGAGACCTAAAAATATAAACTGCTACTGTAAATGAACGCTTCAACGTAGAAAAACAAAATTTGGTGAGCCAAGTGGGACTTTTGTACTTGTCATTACCACCAAGTATCATCAAGATTGGGTGAAAAAATATTTGCTGGTATTTCGGAAACTAGTAATTTCTTGGAAGCTTGGCAAGCTTTTTCAATGAAAGTGCTTTTACACAGTCTCTGCCTAGGGCTACTTGAAGAGGAAACAAGCCATAGAGACAAAACTGAGAACTCCTTTATTTTGTCAAGTTTCAAAGAGCTACTACAAACCATGTTGGATTTAGAGTTCCAAATTCATCTATCTATATAGGAGAGAATAGATTGAAACCTAAAAATAAAACTGCTACTGTAAACGAACGCTTCAACGTAGAAGAACAAAATTTGGTGAGCCAAGTGGGACTTTTGTACTTGTCATTACCACCAAGTATCATCAAGATTGGGTGAAAAAAATATTTGCTGGTATTTCGGAAACTCGTAATTTCATGGAAGCTTGGCAAGCCCTTTCAATGAAAGTGCTTTTACACAGTCTCTGCTAGGGCTACTTGAAGAGGAAACAAGCCATAGAGACAAAACTGAGAACTCCTTTATTTTGTCAAGTTTCAAAGAGCTACTACAAACCATGTTGGATTTAGAGTTCCAAATTCATCTATCTATATGGAAGAGAACAGAGTGAAACCTAAAAATATGAACTGCTACTGTAAACGAAAGCTTCACTCTAGAAGAACACAATTTAGTGAGCCAAGTGGCATTTGTGTACAGATCATTACCACCAAGTATCATCAAGATTGGGTGAAAAAATATTTGCTGGTATTTCAGAAACTCGTTAATTCTTAACAGCTTGGCAACGCCTCTCATTGAATGTGCTTTTCCTCAGTCTGTGCCTAGGGCTATTTGAAGAGGAAACAAACCATAGAGACAAAACTGAGAACTTTTTTATATTGTCAAGTTCAAAGAGCTACCAGAAACCATGTTGGATTTAGAGTTCCAAATTCATCTATCTATATAGGAGAGAACAGAGGGAAACCTAAAAATAAAAACTGCTACTGTAAACGAACGCTTCAACCTAGAAGAGCAATATTTGGTGAGCCAAGTGGCATTTGTGTACTTGTCATTAACACCAAGTATCATCAAGATTCGGTGAAAAAATATTTGCTGGTATTTCGGCAACCCGTAATTTCTTGGGAGCTTGGCAAACCCTTTCAATGAAAGTGCTTTTCCACAGTCTCTGCTGAGGGGCTACTTGAAGAGGAAACAAATCATAGAGACAAAACTGAGAACTCCTTTATTTTGTCAAGTTTCAAAGAGCTATTACAAACCATGTTGGATTTAGAGTTCCAAATTCATCTATCTATATGGAAGAGAACAGAGTGAAACCTAAAAATATAAACTGCTACTGTAAACGAAAGCTTCACTCTAGAAGAACACAATTTAGTGAGCCAAGTGGCATTTGTGTACAGATCATTACCACCACGTATCATGAAGATTGGGTGAAAAAATATTTGCTGGTATTTCGGAAACTCGTTATTTCTTAGAAGCCTGGCAACCAATCTCAATGAAAGTGCTTTTCCACAGTCTGTGCCTAGTGCTACTTGAAGATGAAACAATGAATAAAGACAAAACTGAGAACTCCTTCATTTTGTAAAGTTTCAAACAGCTACTACAAACCATTTGGATTTAGAGTTCCAAATTCATCTATCTATATAAAAGAGAACAGAGTGAAACCTACAAATAAAAACTGCTATTGTAAACGAACGCTTCAACCTAGAAGAACACAATTTGGTGAGCCAAGTGGTATTTGTGTACTGATCATTACCACCAGGATCATCAAGATTGGGTGAAAAAATATTTGCTGGTATTTTGGAAACTCGTTATTTCTTAGAAACTTGGCAACAACTCCCAATGAAAGCGCTTTTCCACAGTCTGTGCCTAGTGCTACTTGAAGAGGAAACAAACCATACAGACAAAACTGAGAACTCCTTTATTTTGTCAAGTATCAGAGAGATACTACAAACCATGTTGATTTTAGAGTTCCAAATTCATCTATCTATATAGGAGAGAACAGAGTGAAACCTAAAAATAAAAACTGCTACTGTAAACGAACGCTTCAACCTAGAAGAACAAAATTTGGTGAGCCAAGTGGGATTTGTGTACTTGTCATTACCCCCAAGTATCATCAAGATTGGGTGAAAAAATATTTGCTGGTATTTCGGAAACTCGTAATTTCTTGGAAGCTTGGCAACCCCTTTCAATGAAAGTGCTTTTCCACAGTCTCTGCTTAGGGATACTTGAAGAGGAAACAAACCATAGAGACAAAACTGATAACTCCTTTATTTTGTCAAGTATCAGAGAGATACTACAAACCATGTTGATTTTAGAGTTCCAAATTCATCTATCTATATAGGAGAGAACAGAGTGAAACGTAAAAATAAAAACTGCTACTGTAAAGGAACGCTTCAACCTAGAAGAACAAAATTTGGTGAGCCAAGTGGGATTTGTGTACTTGTCATTACCACCAAGTATCATCAAGATTGGGTGAAAAAATATTTGCTGGTATTTCGGAAACTCGTTATTTCTTAGAAGCCTGGCAACCAACTCAATGAAAGTGCTTTTCCACAGTCTGTGCCTAGTGCTACTTGAAGAGGAAACAATGAATAAAGACAAAACTTAGAACTCCTTCATTTTGTAAAGTTTCAAACAGCTACTACAAACCATTTTGGATTTAGAGTTCCAAATTCATCTATCTATATGGAAGAGAACAGAGTGAAACATACAAATAAAAACTGCTATTGTAAACGAACGCTTCAACCTAGAAGAACACAATTTGGTGAGCCAAGTGGTATTTGTGTACTGATCATTACCACCAGGATCATCAAGATTGGGTGAAAAAATATTTGCTGGTATTTTGGAAACTCGTTATTTCTTAGAAGCTTGGCAACAACTCCCAATGAAAGTGCTTTTCCACAGTCTGTGCCTAGTGCTACTTGAAGAGGAAACAAACCATACAGACAAAACTGAGAACTCCTTTATTTTGTCAAGTATCAGAGAGATACTACAAACCATGTTGATTTTAGAGTTCCAAATTCATCTGTCTATATAGGGGAGAACAGAGTGAAACCTAAAAATAAAAACTGCTACTATAAACGAACGCTTCAACCTAGAAGAACAAAATTTGGTGAGCCTAGTGGGATTTGTGTACTTGTCATTACCACCAAGTATCATCAAGATTGGGTGAAAAAATATTTGCTGGTATTTCGGAAACTCGTAATTTCTTAGAAGCTTGGCAACCCCTTTCAATGAAAGTGCTTTTCCACAGTCTGTGCCTAGGGCTACTTTAAGAGGAAACAAATCAAAGAGACAAAACTGAGAACTGCTTTATTTTGTCAAGTTTCAAAGAGCTACTACAAACCATGTTGGATTTAGACTTCCAAATTCATCTACCTATGTAGGAGAGAACAGAGGGAGACCTAAAAATATAAACTGCTACTGTAAATGAACGCTTCAACGTAGAAGAACAAAATTTGGTGAGCCAAGTGGGACTTTTGTACTTGTCATTACCACCAAGTATCATCAAGATTGGGTGAAAAAATATTTGCTGGTATTTCGGAAACTAGTAATTTCTTGGAAGCGTGGCAAGCTTTTTCAATGAAAGTGCTTTTACACAGTCTCTGCCTAGGGCTACTTGAAGAGGAAACAAGCCATAGAGACAAAACTGAGAACTCCTTTATTTTGTCAAGTTTCAAAGAGCTACTACAAACCATGTTGGATTTAGAGTTCCAAATTCACCTATCTATATAGGAGAGAATAGATTGAAACCTAAAAATAAAAACTGCTACTGTAAACGAACGCTTCAACGGAGAAGAACAAAATTTGGTGAGCCAAGTGGGACTTTTGTACTTGTCATTACCACCAAGTATCTTCAAGATTGGGTGAAAAAATATTTGCTGGTATTTCGGAAACCCGTAATTTCATGGAAGCTTGGCAAGCCCTTTCAATGAAAGTGCTTTTACACAGTCTCTGCCTAGGGCTACTTGAAGAGGAAACAAGCCATAGAGACAAAACTGAGAACTCCTTTATTTTGTCAAGTTTCAAAGAGCTACTACAAACCATGTTGGATTTAGAGTTCCAAATTCATCTATCTATATGGAAGAGAACAGAGTGAAACCTAAAAATATGAACTGCTACTGTAAACGAAAGCTTCACTCTAGAAGAACACAATTTAGTGAGCCAAGTGGCATTTGTGTACAGATCATTACCACCAAGTATCATCAAGATTGGGTGAAAAAATATTTGCTGGTATTTCAGAAACTCGTAAATTCTTAACAGCTTGGCAACGCCTCTCATTGAATGTGCATTTCCTCAGTCTGTGCCTAGGGCTATTTGAAGATGAAACAAACCATAGAGACAAAACTGAGAACTTTTTTATTTTGTCAAGTTTCAAAGAGCTACTACAAACCATGTTGGATTTAGAGTTCCAAATTCATCTATCTATATAAAAGAGAAGAGAGTGAAACCTACAAATAAAAACTGCTATTGCAAACGAACGCTTCAACCGAGAAGAACACAATTTGGTGAGCCAAGTGGTATTTGTGTACTGATCATTACCACCAGGATCATCAAGATTGGGTGAAAAAATATTTGCTGGTATTTTGGAAATTCGTTATTTCTTAGAAGCTTGGCAACAACTCCAAAGGAAAGCGCTTTTCCACAGTCTGTGCCTAGTGCTACTTGAAGAGGAAACAAACCATAGAGACAAAACTGAGAACTCCTTTATTTTGTCAAGTATCAGAGAGCTACTACAAACCATGTTGATTTTAGAGTTAAAATTCATCTATCTATATAGGAGAGAACAGAGTGAAACCTAAAAATAAAAACTGCTACTGTAAACGAACGCTTCAACCTAGAAGAACACAATTTTGTGAGCCCAGTGGCATTTGTGTAATGATCATTACCACCACGGATAATCAAAATTGGGTGAAAAAATATTTGCTGGTATTTCGGAAACCCGTAATTTCTTCGATCATGGCAAACCCTTTCAATGAAAGTGCTGTTCAACAGTCTCTGCTGACGGCTACATGAAGAGGAAACAAATCATCGAGACAAAACTGAGAACTCCTTTATTTTGTCAAGTTTCAAAGAGCTACTACAAACCATGTTGGATTTAGACTTCCAAATTCATCTACCTATGTAGGAGAGAACAGAGGGAGACCTAAAAATATAAACTGCTACTGTAAATGAACGCTTCAACGTAGAAGAACAAAATTTGGTGAGCCAAGTGGGACTTTTGTACTTGTCATTACCACCAAGTATCATCAAGATTGGGTGAAAAAATATTTGCTGGTATTTCGGAAACTCGTAATTTCTTGGAAGCTTGGCAAGCCCTTTCAATGAAAGTGCTTTTACACAGTCTCTGCCTAGGGCTACTTGAAGAGGAAACAAGCCATAGAGACAAAACTGAGAACTCCTTTATTTTGTCAAGTTTCAAAGAGCTACTACAAACCATGTTGGATTTAGAGTTCCAAATTCATCTATCTATATGGAAGAGAACAGAGTGAAACCTAAAAATATAAACTGCTACTGTAAACGAAAGCTTCACTCTAGAAGAACACAATTTAGTGAGCCAAGTGGCATTTGTGTACAGATCATTACCACCACGTATCATGAAGATTGGGTGAAAAAATATTTGCTGGTATTTCAGAAACTCGTTAATTCTTAACAGCTTGGCAACGCCTCTCATTGAATGTGCTTTTCCTCAGTCTGTGCCTAGGGCTATTTGAAGAGGAAACAAACCATAGAGACAAAACTGAGAACTTTTTTATATTGTCAAGTTTCAAAGAGCTACTACAAACCATGTTGGATTTAGAGTTCCAAATTCATCTATCTATATAGGACAGAACAGAGGGAAACCTAAAAATAAAAACTGCTACTGTAAACGAACGCTTCAACCTAGAAGAGCAATATTTGGTGAGCCAAGTGGCATTTGTGTACTTGTCATTAACACCAAGTATCATCAAGATTCGGTGAAAAAATATTTGCTGGTATTTCGGCAACCCGTAATTTCTTGGGAGCTTGGCAAACCCTTTCAATGAAAGTGCTTTTCCACAGTCTCTGCTGAGGGCTACTTGAAGAGGAAACAAATCATAGAGACAAAACTGAGAACTCCTTTATTTTGTCAAGTTTCAAAGAGCTATTACAAAAAATGTTGGATTTAGAGTTCCAAATTCATCTATCTATATAGGAGAGAATAGATTGAAACCTAAAAATAAAAACTGCTACTGTAAACGAACGCTTCAACCTAGAAGAACACAATTTGGTGAGCCAAGTGGGATTTGTGTACTTGTCATTACCACCAAGTATCATCAAGATTGGGTGAAAAAATATTTGCTGGTATTTCGGAAACTCGTTATTTCTTAGAAGCCTGGCAACCAATCTCAATGAAAGTGCTTTTCCACAGTCTGTGCCTAGTGCTACTTGAAGATGAAACAATGAATAAAGACAAAACTGAGAACTCCTTCATTTTGTAAAGTTTCAAACAGCTACTACAAACCATTTTGGATTTAGAGTTCCAAATTCATCTATCTATATAAAAGAGAACAGAGTGAAACCTACAAATAAAAACTGCTATTGTAAACGAACGCTTCAACCTAGAAGAACACAATTTGGTGAGCCAAGTGGTATTTGTGTACTGATCATTACCACCAGGATCATCAAGATTGGGTGAAAAAATATTTGCTGGGTTTTGGAAACTCGTTATTTCTTAGAAACTTGGCAACATCTCCCAATGAAAGCGCTTTTCCACAGTCTGTGCCTAGTGCTACTTGAAGAGGAAACAAACCATACAGACAAAACTGAGAACTCCTTTATTTTGTCAAGTATCAGAGAGATACTACAAACCATGTTGATTTTAGAGTTAAAATTCATCTATCTATATAGGAGAGAACAGAGTGAAACCTAAAAATAAAAACTGCTACTGTAAACGAACGCTTCAACCTAGAAGAACAAAATTTGGTGAGCCAAGTGGGATTTGTGTACTTGTCATTACCCCCAAGTATCATCAAGATTGGGTGAAAAAATATTTGCTGGTATTTCGGAAACTCGTAATTTCTTGGAAGCTTGGCAACCCCTTTCAATGAAAGTGCCTTTCCACAGTCTCTGCTTAGGGATACTTGAAGAGGAAACAAACCATAGAGACAAAACTGATAACTCCTTTATTTTGTCAAGTATCAGAGAGATACTACAAACCATGTTGATTTTAGAGTTCCAAATTCATCTATCTATATAGGAGAGAACAGAGTGAAACCTAAAAATAAAAACTGCTACTGTAAACGAACGCTTCAACCTAGAAGAACAAAATTTGGTGAGCCAAGTGGGATTTGTGTTCTTGTCATTACCACCAAGTATCATCAAGATTGGGTGAAAAAATATTTGCTGGTATTTCGGAAACTCGTTATTTCTTAGAAGCCTGGCAACCAACTCAATGAAAGTGCTTTTCCACAGTCTGTGCCTAGTGCTACTTGAAGAGGAAACAATGAATAAAGACAAAACTTAGAACTCCTTCATTATGTAAAGTTTCAAACAGCTACTACAAACCATTTTGGATTTAGAGTTCCAAATTCATCTATCTATATGGAAGAGAACAGAGTGAAACCTACAAATAAAAACTGCTATTGTAAACGAACGCTTCAACCTAGAAGAACACAATTTGGTGAGACAAGTGGTATTTGTGTACTGATCATTACCACCAGGATCATCAAGATTGGGTGAAAAAATATTTGCTGGTATTTTGGAAACTCGTTATTTCTTAGAAGCTTTGCAACAACTCCCAATGAAAGTGCTTTTCCACAGTCTGTGCCTAGTGCTACTTGAAGAGGAAACAAACCATACAGACAAAACTGAGAACTCCTTTATTTTGTCAAGTATCAGAGAGATACTACAAACCATGTTGATTTTAGAGTTCCAAATTCATCTATCTATATAGGAGAGAACAGAGTGAAACCTAAAAATAAAAACTGCTACTGTAAATGAACGCTTCAACCTAGAAGAACAAAATTTGGTGAGCCAAGTGGGATTTGTGTACTTGTCATTACCACCAAGTATCATCAAGATTGGGTGAAAAAATATTTGCTGGTATTTCGGAAACTCGTAATTTCTTAGAAGCTTGGCAACCCCTTTCAATGAAAGTGCTTTTCCACAGTCTGTGCCTAGGGCTACTTTAAGAGGAAACAAATCAAAGAGACAAAACTGAGAACTGCATTATTTTGTCAAGTTTCAAAGAGCTACTACAAACCATGTTGGATTTAGACTTCCAAATTCATCTACCTATGTAGGAGAGAACAGAGGGAGACCTAAAAATATAAACTGCTACTGTAAATGAACGCTTCAACGTAGAAGAACAAAATTTGGTGAGCCAAGTGGGACTTTTGTACTTGTCATTACCACCAAGTATCATCAAGATTGGGTGAAAAAATATTTGCTGGTATTTCGGAAACTAGTAATTTCTTGGAAGCTTGGCAAGCTTTTTCAATGAAAGTGCTTTTACACAGTCTCTGCCTAGGGCTACTTGAAGAGGAAACAAGCCATAGAGACAAAACTGAGAACTCCTTTATTTTGTCAAGTTTCAAAGAGCTACTACAAACCATGTTGGATTTAGAGTTCCAAATTCATCTATCTATATAGGAGAGAATAGATTGAAACCTAAAAATAAAAACTGCTACTGTAAACGAACGCTTCAACGGAGAAGAACAAAATTTGGTGAGCCAAGTGGGACTTTTGTGCTTGTCATTACCACCAAGTATCTTCAAGATTGGGTGAAAAAATATTTGCTGGTATTTCGGAAACTCGTAATTTCATGGAAGCTTGGCAAGCCCTTTCAATGAAAGTGCTTTTACACAGTCTCTGCCTAGGGCTACTTGAAGAGGAAACAAGCCATAGAGACAAAACTGAGAACTCCTTTATTTTGTCAAGTTTCAAAGAGCTACTACAAACCATGTTGGATTTAGAGTTCCAAATTCATCTATCTATATGGAAGAGAACAGAGTGAAACCTAAAAATATGAACTGCTACTGTAAACGAAAGCTTCACTCTAGAAGAACACAATTTAGTGAGCCAAGTGGCATTTGTGTACAGATCATTACCACCAAGTATCATCAAGATTGGGTGAAAAAATATTTGCTGGTATTTCAGAAACTCGTTAATTCTTAACAGCTTGGCAACGCCTCTCATTGAATGTGCTTTTCCTCAGTCTGTGCCTAGGGCTATTTGAAGAGGAAACAAACCATAGAGACAAAACTGAGAACTTTTTTATTTTGTCAAGTTCCAAAGAGCTACTACAAACCATGTTGGATTTAGAGTTCCAAATTCATCTATCTATATAAAAGAGAAGAGAGTGAAACCTACAAATAAAAACTGCTATTGTAAACGAACGCTTCAACTGAGAAGAACACAATTTGGTGAGCCAAGTGGTATTTGTGTACTGATCATTACCACCAGGATCATCAAGATTGGGTGAAAAAATATTTGCTGGTATTTTGGAAATTCGTTATTTCTTAGAAGCTTGGCAACAACTCCAAAGGAAAGCGCTTTTCCACAGTCTGTGCCTAGTGCTACTTGAAGAGGAAACAAACCATAGAGACAAAACTGAGAACTCCTTTATTTTGTCAAGTATCAGAGAGCTACTACAAACCATGTTGATTTTAGAGTTCCAAATTCATCTATCTATATAGGAGAGAACAGAGGGAAATCTAAAAATAAAAACTGCTACTGTAAACGAACGCTTCAACCTAGAAGAACACAATTTTGTGAGCCCAGTGGCATTTGTGTAATGATCATTACCACCACGGATCATCAAAATTGGGTGAAAAAATATTTGCTGGTATTTCGGAAACCCGTAATTTCTTGGATCATTGCAAACCCTGTCAATGAAAGTGGTTTTCCACAGTCTCTGCTGACGGCTACATGAAGAGGAAACAAATCATAGAGACAAAACTGAGAACTCCTTTATTTTGTCAAGTTTCAAAGAGCTACTACAAACCATGTTGGATTTAGAGTTCCAAATTCATCTATGTATATATTAGAGAACAGAGGGAAACCTAAAAATATAAACTGTTACTGTAAACGAACGCTTCAACCTAGAAGAACAAAATTTGGTAAGCCAAGTGGGATTTGTGTACTTGTCATTACCACCAATTATCATCAAGATTGGGTGAAAAAATATTTGCTGGTATTTCCGAAACTCGTTATTTCTTAGAAGCCTGGAAACCACTCTCAATGAAAGTGCTTTTCCACAGTCTGTGCCTAGGGCTACTTGAAGAGGAAACAAATCATAGAGACAAAACTGAGAACTCCTTCATTTTGTCAAGTTTCAAAGAGCTACTACAAACCATGTTGGATTTAGAGTTCCAAATTCATCTATCTATATAAAAGAGAACAGTGTAAAACCTAAAAATAAAAACTGCTATTGTAAACGAACGCTTCAACCTAGAAGAACAAAATTGGGTGAGCTAAGTGGGATTTGTCTACTTGTTATTACCACCAAGTATCATCAAGATTGGGTGAAAAAATATTTGCTTGTATTTCGATAACTCGTTATTTCTTAGAAACCTGGCAACCCCTCTCAATGAAAGTGCTTTTCCACAGTCTATGACTAGGGCTAATTGAAGAGGAAACAAAACATAGAGACAAAACTGAGTACTTCTTCATTTTGTCAAGTTTCAAAGATCTACTACAATCCATGTTGGATTTAGAGTTAGAAATTCATATATCTATATAAAAAAGATCAGAGTGAAACCTAAAAATAAAAACTGCTACTGTAATCGAACGCTTCAACCTAGAAGAACACAATTTGGTGAGCCAAGTGGGATTTGTGTACTGATCATTACCACCACGTATCATCAAGATTGGGTGAAAAAATATTTGCTGGTATTTCGGAAACTCGTAATTTCTTAGAAGCTTGGCAACCCCTCTCAATGAATGTGCTTTTCCCCAGTCTATGCCTAGGGCTATTTGAAGAGAAAACAAACCATAGAGACAAAACTGAGAACTTTTTTCTTTTGTCAAGTTTCAAAGAGCTACTACAAACCATGTTGGATTTAGAGTTCCAAATTCATCTATCTATTTAGGAGAGAACAGAGGGAAACCTAAAAATAAAAACTGCTACTGTAAACAAACGTTTCAACCTAGAAGAGCAAAATTTGGTGAGCCAATTGGGATTTGTGTACTTGTCATTACCACCGAGTATCATCAAGATTGGGTGAAAATATATTTGCTGGTATTTCGGCAACCCGTAATTTCTTGGGAGCTTGGCAAACCCTTTCAATGAAAGTGCTTTTCCACAGTCTCTGCTTAGGGCTACTTGAAGAGGAAACAAATCATAGAGACAAAACTGAGAACTCCTTTATTTTGTAAAGTTTCAAAGAGCTACTACAAACCATGTTGGATTTAGAGTTCCAAATTCAGCTATCTATATAGGAGAGAGCAGAAGGAAACCTAAAAATATAAACTGCTACTGTAAGGAATGCTTTAACCTAGAAGAACAAAATTTGGTGAGACAAGTGGGATTTGTGTACTTGTCGTTACCAAAAAGTATCATCAAGAACGGGTGAAAAAATATTTGTTGGTATTTCAGAAACTTGTTATTTCTTAGAAGCTTGGCAACCCCTCTCAATGAATGTGCTTTTCCCCAGTCTGTGCTAAGGGCTATTTGAAGAGGAAACAAACCATAGAGACAAAACTGAGAACTTTTTTCTTTTGTCAAGTTTCAAAGAGCTACTACAAACCATGTTGGAATTAGAGTTCCAAATTCATCTATCTATATAGGAGAGAACTGAGTGAAACCTAAAAATAAAAACTGCTACTGTAAACGAACTCTTCAACCAAGAAGAACACAATTTGGTGAGCCAAGTGGTATTTGTGTAATTGTCATTAACACCAAGTATCATCAGGATTGGGTGAAAAAATATTTGCTGGTATTTCGGAAACTCGTTATTTCTTAGAAGCTTGGGAAACCCTCCCAATGAAAATGCTTTTCCACAGTCCGTGCCTAGGGCTACTTGAAGAGGAAACAAACCATAGAGACAAAACTGAGAACTCCTTTATTTTATGAAGTTTCAAAGAGGTAGTACAAACCATGTTGGATTTAGAGTTCCAAATTCATCTATCTATATAGGAGAGAACTGAGTGAAACCTAAAAATAAAAACTGCTACTGTAAACGAACGCTTCAACCTCGAAGAACAAAATTTGGTGAGCCAAGTGGGATTTGTGTACTTGTCATTAATACCAAGTATCATCAAGATTGGGTGAAAAACTGTTTGCTGGTATTTCGGAAACTTGTAATTTCTTGGAAGCTTGGCAACCCCTTTTAATGAAAGTGCTTTTCCACAGTCTCTGCTTAGAGATAGTTGAGGAGGAAACAAATCATAGAGACAAAACTGAGAACTCCTTTATTTTGTCAAGTTTCAAAGAGCTACTACAAACCATGTTGGATTTATAGTTCCAAATTCATCTGTCTATATAGGAGAGAACAGAGGGACACCTAAAATTATAAACTGCTACTGTAAACGAACGCTTCAACCTAGAAGAACCAATTTTGGTGAGTCAAGTTGAATTTGTGTACTGATCATTACCACCAGTATCATCAAGATTGGCTGAAAAAATATTTGCTGGTATTTCGGAAACTCGTTATTTCTTAGAAGCTTTAAAACAACTCTCAATGAAAGTGCTTTTCCACAGTCTGTGCCTAGGGCTACTTGAAGAGGAAACAAACCATAGAGACAAAACTGAGATCTCCTTTATTTTGTCACGTTTCAAAGAGCTACTACAAACCATGTTGGATTTAGTGTTTTAAATTCATCTATATATCTAGGAGAGAACAGAGTGAAACCTAAAAATAAAAACAGCTACTGTAAACGAACGCTTCACCCTAGAAGAACAAAATTTGGTGAGCCAAGTGGGATTTGTGTACTTATCATTACCACCAAGTATCATCAAGATTGGGTGAAAAAATATTTGCTGGTATTTCGGAAACCCCCAATTTCTTGGAAGCTTGGCAATCCCTTTCAATGAAAGTGCTTTTCCACAGTCTGTGTCTAGGGCTACTTGAAGAGGAAACAAACCATAGAGACAAAACTGAGAACTCCTTTATTTTGTCAAGTTTCAAAGAGCTACTACAAACCATGTTGGATTTATAGTTCAAAATTCATCTATCTATATAGGAGAGAACAGAGGGACACCTAAAATTATAAACTGCTACTGTAAACGAACGCTTCAACCTAGAAGAAGGAAATTTTGGTGAGTCAAGTTGAATTTGGGTACTGATCATTAACACCAGTATCATCAAGATTGGGTCAAAAAATATTTGCTGGTATTTTGGAAACTCGTTATTTCTTAGAAGCTTGAAAACAACTCTCAATGAAAGTGCTTTTCCACAGTCTGTGCCTAGGGCTACTTGAAGAGGAAACAAACCATAGAGACAAAACTGAGAACTTTTTTATTTTGTCAAGTTTCAGAGAGCTACTACAAACCATGTTGGATTTAGAGTTCCAAATTCATCTATCTATATAGGAGAGAACATAGAGAAACCTAAATATAAAAACTGCTACTGTAAACGAACGCTTCAACCTCGAAGAACAAAATTTGGTGAGCCAAGTGGGATTTGTGTCCTTGTAATTACCACCAAGAATCATCAAGATTACGTGAAAAAATATTTGCTGGTATTTCGGAAACTCGTAATTTCTTGGAAGTTTGGCAACCCCTTTCAATGAAAGTGCTTTTCCACAGTCTCCGCTTAGGGCTATTTGAAGAGGAAACAAATCAAAGGGACAAAACTGAGAACTCCTTTATTTTATGAAGTTTCAAAGAGCTACTACAAACCATGTTGGATTTAGAGTTCCAAATTCATCTATCTATATAGGAGAGAACAAAGTGAAACCTAAAAATAAAAACGGCTACTGTAAACGAACGCTTCAACCTGAAAGAACAAAATTTGATGAGCCAAGTGGGATTTGTGTACATATCATACCACAAAGTGTTATCAAGATAGGGTGAAAAAATATTTTCTGGTATTTCGGAAACTCGTTATTCCTTGGAAGCTTGGCAACCCTTTTCAATGCAAGTGCTTTTCCACAGTTTGTGCCTAGGGCTACTTGAAGAGGAAACAAACCATAGAGACAAAACAGAGAACTAATTTATTTTGTCAAGTTTCAAAGAGCTACTACAAACCGTGGTGGATTTAGAGTTCCAAATTCATCTATCTATATAGGAGAGAACAGAGGGAAAACTAAAAATAAAAACTGCTACTGTAAACGAACGCTTCAACCTAGAAGAACACAATTTGGTGAGCCAAGTGGGATTTGTGTACTTGTCATTACCACCAAGTATCATCAAGATTGGGTGAAAAAATATTTGCTGGTATTTCGGAAACTCGTTATTTCTTAGAAGCCTGGCAACCAATCTCAATGAAAGTGCTTTTCCACAGTCTGTGCCTAGTGCTACTTGAAGAGGAAACAATGAATAAAGACAAAACTGAGAACTCCTTCATTTTGTAAAGTTTCAAACAGCTACTACAAACCATTTTGGATTTAGAGTTCCAAATTCATCTATCTATATAAAAGAGAACAGAGTGAAACCTACAAATAAAAACTGCTATTGTAAACGAACGCTTCAACCTAGAAGAACACAATTTGGTGAGCCAAGTGGTATTTGTGTACTGATCATTACCACCAGGATCATCAAGATTGGGTGAAAAAATATTTGCTGGTATTTTGGAAACTCGTTATTTCTTAGAAGCTTGGCAACAACTCCCAATGAAAGCGCTTTTCCACAGTCTGTGCCTAGTGCTACTTGAAGAGGAAACAAACCATAGAGACAAAACTGAGAACTCCTTTATTTTGTCAAGTATCAGAGAGATACTACAAACCATGTTGATTTTAGAGTTCCAAATTCATCTATCTATATAGGAGAGAACAGAGTGAAACCTAAAAATAAAAACTGCTACTGTAAACGAACGCTTCAACCTAGAAGAACAAAATTTGGTGAGCCAAGTGGGATTTGTGTACTTGTCATTACCCCCAAGTATCATCAAGATTGGGTGAAAAAATATTTGCTGGTATTTCGGAAACTCGTAATTTCTTGGAAGCTTGGCAACCCCTTTCATTGAAAGTGCTTTTCCACAGTCTCTGCTTAGGGATACTTGAAGAGGAAACAAACCATAGAGACAAAACTGAGAACTCCTTTATTTTGTCAAGTATCAGAGAGCTACTACAAACCATGTTGATTTTAGAGTTCCAAATTCATCTATCTATATAGGAGAGAACAGAGTGAAACCTAAAAATAAAAACTGCTACTGTAAACGAACGCTTCAACCTAGAAGAACACAATTTTGTGAACCCAGTGGCATTTGTGTAATGATCATTACCACCACGGATCATCAAAATTGGGTGAAAAAATATTTTCTGGTATTTCGGAAACCCGTAATTTCTTGGATCATGGCAAACCCTTTCAATGAAAGTGCTTTTCCACAGTCTCTGCTGACGGCTACATGAAGAGGAAACAAATCATCGAGACAAAACTGAGAACTCCTTTATTTTGTCAAGTTTCAAAGAGCTACTACAAACCATGTTGGATTTAGACTTCCAAATTCATCTACCTATGTAGGAGAGAACAGAGGGAGACCTAAAAATATAAACTGCTACTGTAAATGAACGCTTCAACGTAGAAGAACAAAATTTGGTGAGCCAAGTGGGACTTTTGTACTTGTCATTACCACCAAGTATCATCAAGATTGGGTGAAAAAATATTTGCTGGTATTTCGGAAACTCGTAATTTCTTGGAAGCTTGGCAAGCCCTTTCAATGAAAGTGCTTTTACACAGTCTCTGCCTAGGGCTACTTGAAGAGGAAACAAGCCATAGAGACAAAACTGAGAACTCCTTTATTTTGTCAAGTTTCAAAGAGCTACTACAAACCATGTTGGATTTAGAGTTCCAAATTCATCTATCTATATGGAAGAGAACAGAGTGAAACCTAAAAATATAAACTGCTACTGTAAACGAAAGCTTCACTCTAGAAGAACACAATTTAGTGAGCCAAGTGGCATTTGTGTACAGATCATTACCACCACGTATCATGAAGATTGGGTGAAAAAATATTTGCTGGTATTTCAGAAACTCGTTAATTCTTAACAGCTTGGCAACGCCTCTCATTGAATGTGCTTTTCCTCAGTCTGTGCCTAGGGCTATTTGAAGAGGAAACAAACCATAGAGACAAAACTGAGAACTTTTTTATATTGTCAAGTTTCAAAGAGCTACTACAAACCATGTTGGATTTAGAGTTCCAAATTCATCTATCTATATAGGACAGAACAGAGGGAAACCTAAAAATAAAAACTGCTACTGTAAACGAACGCTTCAACCTAGAAGAGCAATATTTGGTGAGCCAAGTGGCATTTGTGTACTTGTCATTAACACCAAGTATCATCAAGATTCGGTGAAAAAATATTTGCTGGTATTTCGGCAACCCGTAATTTCTTGGGAGCTTGGCAAACCCTTTCAATGAAAGTGCTTTTCCACAGTCTCTGCTGAGGGCTACTTGAAGAGGAAACAAATCATAGAGACAAAACTGAGAACTCCTTTATTTTGTCAAGTTTCAAAGAGCTATTACAAACCATGTTGGATTTAGAGTTCCAAATTCATCTATCTATATAGGAGAGAATAGATTGAAACCTAAAAATAAAAACTGCTACTGTAAACGAACGCATCAACCTAGAAGAACACAATTTGGTGAGCCAAGTGGGATTTGTGTACTTGTCATTACCACCAAGTATCATCAAGATTGGGTGAAAAAATATTTGCTGGTATTTCGGAAACTCGTTATTTCTTAGAAGCCTGGCAACCAATCTCAATGAAAGTGCTTTTCCACAGTCTGTGCCTAGTGCTACTTGAAGATGAAACAATGAATAAAGACAAAACTGAGAACTCCTTCATTTTGTAAAGTTTCAAACAGCTACTACAAACCATTTTGGATTTAGAGTTCCAAATTCATCTATCTATATAAAAGAGAACAGAGTGAAACCTACAAATAAAAACTGCTATTGTAAACGAACGCTTCAACCTAGAAGAACACAATTTGGTGAGCCAAGTGGTATTTGTGTACGGATCATTACCACCAGGATCATCAAGATTGTGTGAAAAAATATTTGCTGGTATTTCGGAAACTCGTTATTTCTTAGAAGCCTGGCAACCAATCTCAATGAAAGTGCTTTTCCACAGTCTGTGCCTAGTGCTACTTGAAGAGGAAACAATGAATAAAGACAAAACTGAGAACTCCTTCATTTTGTAAAGTTTCAAACAGCTACTACAAACCATTTTGGATTTAGAGTTCCAAATTCATCTATCTCTATAAAAGAGAACAGAGGGAGACCTAAAAATATAAACTGCTACTGTAAACGAACGCTTCAACCCAGAAGAACACAATTTGGTGAGCCAAGTGGTATTTGTGTACTGATCATTAACACCAGGATCATCAAGATTGGGTGAAAAAATATTTGCTGGTATTTTGGAAACTCGTTATTTCTTAGAAGCTTGGCAACAACTCCCAATGAAAGTGCTTTTCCACAGTCTGTGCCTAGTGCTACTTGAAGAGGAAACAAACCATACAGACAAAACTGAGAACTCCTTTATTTTGTCAAGTATCAGAGAGATACTACAAACCATGTTGATTTTAGAGTTCCAAATTCATCTATCTATATAGGAGAGAACAGAGTGAAACCTAAAAATAAAAACTGCTACTGTAAACGAACGCTTCAACCTAGAAGAACAAAATTTGGTGAGCCAAGTGGGATTTGTGTACTTGTCATTACCCCCAAGTATCATCAAGATTGGGTGAAAAAATATTTGCTGGTATTTCGGAAACTCGTAATTTCTTAGAAGCTTGGCAACCCCTTTCAATGAAAGTGCTTTTCCACAGTCTGTGCCTAGGGCTACTTTAAGAGGAAACAAATCAAAGAGACAAAACTGAGAACTCCTTTATTGTGTCAAGTTTCAAATAGCTACTACAAACCATGTTGGATTTAGACTTCCAAATTCATCTAACTATGTAGGAGAGAACAGAGGGAGACCTAAAAATATAAACTGCTACTGTAAATGAACGCTTCAACGTAGAAAAACAAAATTTGGTGAGCCAAGTGGGACTTTTGTACTTGTCATTACCACCAAGTATCATCAAGATTGGGTGAAAAAATATTTGCTGGTATTTCGGAAACTAGTAATTTCTTGGAAGCTTGGCAAGCTTTTTCAATGAAAGTGCTTTTACACAGTCTCTGCCTAGGGCTACTTGAAGAGGAAACAAGCCATAGAGACAAAACTGAGAACTCCTTTATTTTGTCAAGTTTCAAAGAGCTACTACAAACCATGTTGGATTTAGAGTTCCAAATTCATCTATCTATATAGGAGAGAATAGATTGAAACCTAAAAATAAAACTGCTACTGTAAACGAACGCTTCAACGTAGAAGAACAAAATTTGGTGAGCCAAGTGGGACTTTTGTACTTGTCATTACCACCAAGTATCATCAAGATTGGGTGAAAAAATATTTGCTGGTATTTCGGAAACTCGTAATTTCATGGAAGCTTGGCAAGCCCTTTCAATGAAAGTGCTTTTACACAGTCTCTGCCTAGGGCTACTTGAAGAGGAAACAAGCCATAGAGACAAAACTGAGAACTCCTTTATTTTGTCAAGTTTCAAAGAGCTACTACAAACCATGTTGGATTTAGAGTTCCAAATTCATCTATCTATATGGAAGAGAACAGAGTGAAACCTAAAAGTATGAACTGCTACTGTAAACGAAAGCTTCACTCTAGAAGAACACAATTTAGTGAGCCAAGTGGCATTTGTGTACAGATCATTACCACCAAGTATCATCAAGATTGGGTGAAAAAATATTTGCTGGTATTTCAGAAACTCGTTAATTCTTAACAGCTTGGCAACGCCTCTCATTGAATGTGCTTTTCCTCAGTCTGTGCCTAGGGCTATTTGAAGAGGAAACAAACCATAGAGACAAAACTGAGAACTTTTTTATATTGTCAAGTTTCAAAGAGCTACTACAAACCATGTTGGATTTAGAGTTCCAAATTCATCTATCTATATAGGAGAGAACAGAGGGAAACCTAAAAATAAAAACTGCTACTGTAAACGAACGCTTCAACCTAGAAGAGCAATATTTGGTGAGCCAAGTGGCATTTGTGTACTTGTCATTAACACCAAGTATCATCAAGTTTCGGTGAAAAAATATTTGCTGGTATTTCGGCAACCCGTAATTTCTTTGGAGCTTGGCAAACCCTTTCAATGAAAGTGCTTTTCCACAGTCTCTGCTGAGGGCTACTTGAAAAGGAAACAAATCATAGAGACAAAACTGAGAACTCCTTTATTTTGTCAAGTTTCAAAGAGCTATTACAAACCATGTTGGATTTAGAGTTCCAAATTCATCTATCTATATGGAAGAGAACAGAGTGAAACCTAAAAATATAAACTGCTACTGTAAACGAAAGCTTCACTCTAGAAGAACACAATTTAGTGAGCCAAGTGGCATTTGTGTACAGATCATTACCACCACGTATCATGAAGATTGGGTGAAAAAATATTTGCTGGTATTTCGGAAACTCGTTATTTCTTAGAAGCCTGGCAACCAATCTCAATGAAAGTGCTTTTCCACAGTCTGTGCCTAGTGCTACTTGAAGATGAAACAATGAATAAAGACAAAACTGAGAACTCCTTCATTTTGTAAAGTTTCAAACAGCTACTACAAACCATTTTGGATTTAGAGTTCCAAATTCATCTATCTATATAAAAGAGAACAGAGTGAAACCTACAAATAAAAACTGCTATTGTAAACGAACGCTTCAACCTAGAAGAACACAATTTGGTGAGCCAAGTGGTATTTGTGTACTGATCATTACCACCAGGATCATCAAGATTGGGTGAAAAAATATTTGCTGGTATTTTGGAAACTCGTTATTTCTTAGAAACTTGGCAACAACTCCCAATGAAAGCGCTTTTCCACAGTCTGTGCCTAGTGCTACTTGAAGAGGAAACAAACCATACAGACAAAACTGAGAACTCCTTTATTTTGTCAAGTATCAGAGAGATACTACAAACCATGTTGATTTTAGAGTTCCAAATTCATCTATCTATATAGGAGAGAACAGAGTGAAACCTAAAAATAAAAACTGCTACTGTAAACGAACGCTTCAACCTAGAAGAACAAAATTTGGTGAGCCAAGTGGGATTTGTGTACTTGTCATTACCCCCAAGTATCATCAAGATTGGGTGAAAAAATATTTGCTGGTATTTCGGAAACTCGTAATTTCTTGGAAGCTTGGCAACCCCTTTCAATGAAAGTGCTTTTCCACAGTCTCTGCTTAGGGATACTTGAAGAGGAAACAAACCATAGAGACAAAACTGATAACTCCTTTATTTTGTCAAGTATCAGAGAGATACTACAAACCATGTTGATTTTAGAGTTCCAAATTCATCTATCTATATAGGAGAGAACAGAGTGAAACCTAAAAATAAAAACTGCTACTGTAAAGGAACGCTTCAACCTAGAAGAACAAAATTTGGTGAGCCAAGTGGGATTTGTGTACTTGTCATTACCACCAAGTATCATCAAGATTGGGTGAAAAAATATTTGCTGGTATTTCGGAAACTCGTTATTTCTTAGAAGCCTGGCAACCAACTCAATGAAAGTGCTTTTCCACAGTCTGTGCCTAGTGCTACTTGAAGAGGAAACAATGAATAAAGACAAAACTTAGAACTCCTTCATTTTGTAAAGTTTCAAACAGCTACTACAAACCATTTTGGATTTAGAGTTCCAAATTCATCTATCTATATGGAAGAGAACAGAGTGAAACATACAAATAAAAACTGCTATTGTAAACGAACGCTTCAACCTAGAAGAACACAATTTGGTGAGCCAAGTGGTATTTGTGTACTGATCATTACCACCAGGATCATCAAGATTGGGTGAAAAAATATTTGCTGGTATTTTGGAAACTCGTTATTTCTTAGAAGCTTGGCAACAACTCCCAATGAAAGTGCTTTTCCACAGTCTGTGCCTAGTGCTACTTGAAGAGGAAACAAACCATACAGACAAAACTGAGAACTCCTTTATTTTGTCAAGTATCAGAGAGATACTACAAACCATGTTGATTTTAGAGTTCCAAATTCATCTGTCTATATAGGGGAGAACAGAGTGAAACCTAAAAATAAAAACTGCTACTATAAACGAACGCTTCAACCTAGAAGAACAAAATTTGGTGAGCCTAGTGGGATTTGTGTACTTGTCATTACCACCAAGTATCATCAAGATTGGGTGAAAAAATATTTGCTGGTATTTCGGAAACTCGTAATTTCTTAGAAGCTTGGCAACCCCTTTCAATGAAAGTGCTTTTCCACAGTCTGTGCCTAGGGCTACTTTAAGAGGAAACAAATCAAAGAGACAAAACTGAGAACTGCTTTATTTTGTCAAGTTTCAAAGAGCTACTACAAACCATGTTGGATTTAGACTTCCAAATTCATCTACCTATGTAGGAGAGAACAGAGGGAGACCTAAAAATATAAACTGCTACTGTAAATGAACGCTTCAACGTAGAAGAACAAAATTTGGTGAGCCAAGTGGGACTTTTGTACTTGTCATTACCACCAAGTATCATCAAGATTGGGTGAAAAAATATTTGCTGTTATTTCGGAAACTAGTAATTTCTTGGAAGCGTGGCAAGCTTTTTCAATGAAAGTGCTTTTACACAGTCTCTGCCTAGGGCTACTTGAAGAGGAAACAAGCCATAGAGACAAAACTGAGAACTCCTTTATTTTGTCAAGTTTCAAAGAGCTACTACAAACCATGTTGGATTTAGAATTCCAAATTCACCTATCTATATAGGAGAGAATAGATTGAAACCTAAAAATAAAAACTGCTACTGTAAACGAACGCTTCAACGGAGAAGAACAAAATTTGGTGAGCCAAGTGGGACTTTTGTACTTGTCATTACCACCAAGTATCTTCAAGATTGGGTGAAAAAATATTTGCTGGTATTTCGGAAACCCGTAATTTCATGGAAGCTTGGCAAGCCCTTTCAATGAAAGTGCTTTTACACAGTCTCTGCCTAGGGCTACTTGAAGAGGAAACAAGCCATAGAGACAAAACTGAGAACTCCTTTATTTTGTCAAGTTTCAAAGAGCTACTACAAACCATGTTGGATTTAGAGTTCCAAATTCATCTATCTATATGGAAGAGAACAGAGTGAAACCTAAAAATATGAACTGCTACTGTAAACGAAAGCTTCACTCTAGAAGAACACAATTTAGTGAGCCAAGTGGCATTTGTGTACAGATCATTACCACCAAGTATCATCAAGATTGGGTGAAAAAATATTTGCTGGTATTTCAGAAACTCGTAAATTCTTAACAGCTTGGCAACGCCTCTCATTGAATGTGCATTTCCTCAGTCTGTGCCTAGGGCTATTTGAAGATGAAACAAACCATAGAGACAAAACTGAGAACTTTTTTATTTTGTCAAGTTTCAAAGACCTACTACAAACCATGTTGGATTTAGAGTTCCAAATTCATCTATCTATATAAAAGAGAAGAGAGTGAAACCTACAAATAAAAACTGCTATTGCAAACGAACGCTTCAACCGAGAAGAACACAATTTGGTGAGCCAAGTGGTATTTGTGTACTGATCATTACCACCAGGATCATCAAGATTGGGTGAAAAAATATTTGCTGGTATTTTGGAAATTCGTTATTTCTTAGAAGCTTGGCAACAACTCCAAAGGAAAGCGCTTTTCCACAGTCTGTGCCTAGTGCTACTTGAAGAGGAAACAAACCATAGAGACAAAACTGAGAACTCCTTTATTTTGTCAAGTATCAGAGAGCTACTACAAACCATGTTGATTTTAGAGTTAAAATTCATCTATCTATATAGGAGAGAACAGAGTGAAACCTAAAAATAAAAACTGCTACTGTAAACGAACGCTTCAACCTAGAAGAACACAATTTTGTGAGCCCAGTGGCATTTGTGTAATGATCATTACCACCACGGATAATCAAAATTGGGTGAAAAAATATTTGCTGGTATTTCGGAAACCCGTAATTTCTTCGATCATGGCAAACCCTTTCAATGAAAGTGCTGTTCAACAGTCTCTGCTGACGGCTACATGAAGAGGAAACAAATCATCGAGACAAAACTGAGAACTCCTTTATTTTGTCAAGTTTCAAAGAGCTACTACAAACCATGTTGGATTTAGACTTCCAAATTCATCTACCTATGTAGGAGAGAACAGAGGGAGACCTAAAAATATAAACTGCTACTGTAAATGAACGCTTCAACGTAGAAGAACAAAATTTGGTGAGCCAAGTGGGACTTTTGTACTTGTCATTACCACCAAGTATCATCAAGATTGGGTGAAAAAATATTTGCTGGTATTTCGGAAACTCGTAATTTCTTGGAAGCTTGGCAAGCCCTTTCAATGAAAGTGCTTTTACACAGTCTCTGCCTAGGGCTACTTGAAGAGGAAACAAGCCATAGAGACAAAACTGAGAACTCCTTTATTTTGTCAAGTTTCAAAGAGCTACTACAAACCATGTTGGATTTAGAGTTCCAAATTCATCTATCTATATGGAAGAGAACAGAGTGAAACCTAAAAATATAAACTGCTACTGTAAACGAAAGCTTCACTCTAGAAGAACACAATTTAGTGAGCCAAGTGGCATTTGTGTACAGATCATTACCACCACGTATCATGAAGATTGGGTGAAAAAATATTTGCTGGTATTTCAGAAACTCGTTAATTCTTAACAGCTTGGCAACGCCTCTCATTGAATGTGCTTTTCCTCAGTCTGTGCCTAGGGCTATTTGAAGAGGAAACAAACCATAGAGACAAAACTGAGAACTTTTTTATATTGTCAAGTTTCAAAGAGCTACTACAAACCATGTTGGATTTAGAGTTCCAAATTCATCTATCTATATAGGAGAGAACAGAGGGAAACCTAAAAATAAAAACTGCTACTGTAAACGAACGCTTCAACCTAGAAGAGCAATATTTGGTGAGCCAAGTGGCATTTGTGTACTTGTCATTAACACCAAGTATCATCAAGATTCGGTGAAAAAATATTTGCTGGTATTTCGGCAACCCGTAATTTCTTGGGAGCTTGGCAAACCCTTTCAATGAAAGTGCTTTTCCACAGTCTCTGCTGAGGGCTACTTGAAGAGGAAACAAATCATAGAGACAAAACTGAGAACTCCTTTATTTTGTCAAGTTTCAAAGAGCTATTACAAACCATGTTGGATTTAGAGTTCCAAATTCATCTATCTATATAGGAGAGAATAGATTGAAACCTAAAAATAAAAACTGCTACTGTAAACGAACGCTTCAACCTAGAAGAACACAATTTGGTGAGCCAAGTGGGATTTGTGTACTTGTCATTACCACCAAGTATCATCAAGATTGGGTGAAAAAATATTTGCTGGTATTTCGGAAACTCGTTATTTCTTAGAAGCCTGGCAACCAATCTCAATGAAAGTGCTTTTCCACAGTCTGTGCCTAGTGCTACTTGAAGATGAAACAATGAATAAAGACAAAACTGAGAACTCCTTCATTTTGTAAAGTTTCAAACAGCTACTACAAACCATTTTGGATTTAGAGTTCCAAATTCATCTATCTATATAAAAGAGAACAGAGTGAAACCTACAAATAAAAACTGCTATTGTAAACGAACGCTTCAACCTAGAAGAACACAATTTGGTGAGCCAAGTGGTATTTGTGTACTGATCATTACCACCAGGATCATCAAGATTGGGTGAAAAAATATTTGCTGGGTTTTGGAAACTCGTTATTTCTTAGAAACTTGGCAACATCTCCCAATGAAAGCGCTTTTCCACAGTCTGTGCCTAGTGCTACTTGAAGAGGAAACAAACCATACAGACAAAACTGAGAACTCCTTTATTTTGTCAAGTATCAGAGAGATACTACAAACCATGTTGATTTTAGAGTTAAAATTCATCTATCTATATAGGAGAGAACAGAGTGAAACCTAAAAATAAAAACTGCTACTGTAAACGAACGCTTCAACCTAGAAGAACAAAATTTGGTGAGCCAAGTGGGATTTGTGTACTTGTCATTACCCCCAAGTATCATCAAGATTGGGTGAAAAAATATTTGCTGGTATTTCGGAAACTCGTAATTTCTTGGAAGCTTGGCAACCCCTTTCAATGAAAGTGCCTTTCCACAGTCTCTGCTTAGGGATACTTGAAGAGGAAACAAACCATAGAGACAAAACTGATAACTCCTTTATTTTGTCAAGTATCAGAGAGATACTACAAACCATGTTGATTTTAGAGTTCCAAATTCATCTATCTATATAGGAGAGAACAGAGTGAAACCTAAAAATAAAAACTGCTACTGTAAACGAACGCTTCAACCTAGAAGAACAAAATTTGGTGAGCCAAGTGGGATTTGTGTTCTTGTCATTACCACCAAGTATCATCAAGATTGGGTGAAAAAATATTTGCTGGTATTTCGGAAACTCGTTATTTCTTAGAAGCCTGGCAACCAACTCAATGAAAGTGCTTTTCCACAGTCTGTGCCTAGTGCTACTTGAAGAGGAAACAATGAATAAAGACAAAACTTAGAACTCCTTCATTATGTAAAGTTTCAAACAGCTACTACAAACCATTTTGGATTTAGAGTTCCAAATTCATCTATCTATATGGAAGAGAACAGAGTGAAACCTACAAATAAAAACTGCTATTGTAAACGAACGCTTCAACCTAGAAGAACACAATTTGGTGAGCCAAGTGGTATTTGTGTACTGATCATTACCACCAGGATCATCAAGATTGGGTGAAAAAATATTTGCTGGTATTTTGGAAACTCGTTATTTCTTAGAAGCTTTGCAACAACTCCCAATGAAAGTGCTTTTCCACAGTCTGTGCCTAGTGCTACTTGAAGAGGAAACAAACCATACAGACAAAACTGAGAACTCCTTTATTTTGTCAAGTATCAGAGAGATACTACAAACCATGTTGATTTTAGAGTTCCAAATTCATCTATCTATATAGGAGAGAACAGAGTGAAACCTAAAAATAAAAACTGCTACTGTAAATGAACGCTTCAACCTAGAAGAACAAAATTTGGTGAGCCAAGTGGGATTTGTGTACTTGTCATTACCACCAAGTATCATCAAGATTGGGTGAAAAAATATTTGCTGGTATTTCGGAAACTCGTAATTTCTTAGAAGCTTGGCAACCCCTTTCAATGAAAGTGCTTTTCCACAGTCTGTGCCTAGGGCTACTTTAAGAGGAAACAAATCAAAGAGACAAAACTGAGAACTGCATTATTTTGTCAAGTTTCAAAGAGCTACTACAAACCATGTTGGATTTAGACTTCCAAATTCATCTACCTATGTAGGAGAGAACAGAGGGAGACCTAAAAATATAAACTGCTACTGTAAATGAACGCTTCAACGTAGAAGAACAAAATTTGGTGAGCCAAGTGGGACTTTTGTACTTGTCATTACCACCAAGTATCATCAAGATTGGGTGAAAAAATATTTGCTGGTATTTCGGAAACTAGTAATTTCTTGGAAGCTTGGCAAGCTTTTTCAATGAAAGTGCTTTTACACAGTCTCTGCCTAGGGCTACTTGAAGAGGAAACAAGCCATAGAGACAAAACTGAGAACTCCTTTATTTTGTCAAGTTTCAAAGAGCTACTACAAACCATGTTGGATTTAGAGTTCCAAATTCATCTATCTATATAGGAGAGAATAGATTGAAACCTAAAAATAAAAACTGCTACTGTAAACGAACGCTTCAACGGAGAAGAACAAAATTTGGTGAGCCAAGTGGGACTTTTGTGCTTGTCATTACCACCAAGTATCTTCAAGATTGGGTGAAAAAATATTTGCTGGTATTTCGGAAACTCGTAATTTCATGGAAGCTTGGCAAGCCCTTTCAATGAAAGTGCTTTTACACAGTCTCTGCCTAGGGCTACTTGAAGAGGAAACAAGCCATAGAGACAAAACTGAGAACTCCTTTATTTTGTCAAGTTTCAAAGAGCTACTACAAACCATGTTGGATTTAGAGTTCCAAATTCATCTATCTATATGGAAGAGAACAGAGTGAAACCTAAAAATATGAACTGCTACTGTAAACGAAAGCTTCACTCTAGAAGAACACAATTTAGTGAGCCAAGTGGCATTTGTGTACAGATCATTACCACCAAGTATCATCAAGATTGGGTGAAAAAATATTTGCTGGTATTTCAGAAACTCGTTAATTCTTAACAGCTTGGCAACGCCTCTCATTGAATGTGCTTTTCCTCAGTCTGTGCCTAGGGCTATTTGAAGAGGAAACAAACCATAGAGACAAAACTGAGAACTTTTTTATTTTGTCAAGTTCCAAAGAGCTACTACAAACCATGTTGGATTTAGAGTTCCAAATTCATCTATCTATATAAAAGAGAAGAGAGTGAAACCTACAAATAAAAACTGCTATTGTAAACGAACGCTTCAACTGAGAAGAACACAATTTGGTGAGCCAAGTGGTATTTGTGTACTGATCATTACCACCAGGATCATCAAGATTGGGTGAAAAAATATTTGCTGGTATTTTGGAAATTCGTTATTTCTTAGAAGCTTGGCAACAACTCCAAAGGAAAGCGCTTTTCCACAGTCTGTGCCTAGTGCTACTTGAAGAGGAAACAAACCATAGAGACAAAACTGAGAACTCCTTTATTTTGTCAAGTATCAGAGAGCTACTACAAACCATGTTGATTTTAGAGTTCCAAATTCATCTATCTATATAGGAGAGAACAGAGGGAAATCTAAAAATAAAAACTGCTACTGTAAACGAACGCTTCAACCTAGAAGAACACAATTTTGTGAGCCCAGTGGCATTTGTGTAATGATCATTACCACCACGGATCATCAAAATTGGGTGAAAAAATATTTGCTGGTATTTCGGAAACCCGTAATTTCTTGGATCATTGCAAACCCTGTCAATGAAAGTGGTTTTCCACAGTCTCTGCTGACGGCTACATGAAGAGGAAACAAATCATAGAGACAAAACTGAGAACTCCTTTATTTTGTCAAGTTTCAAAGAGCTACTACAAACCATGTTGGATTTAGAGTTCCAAATTCATCTATGTATATATTAGAGAACAGAGGGAAACCTAAAAATATAAACTGTTACTGTAAACGAACGCTTCAACCTAGAAGAACAAAATTTGGTAAGCCAAGTGGGATTTGTGTACTTGTCATTACCACCAATTATCATCAAGATTGGGTGAAAAAATATTTGCTGGTATTTCCGAAACTCGTTATTTCTTAGAAGCCTGGAAACCACTCTCAATGAAAGTGCTTTTCCACAGTCTGTGCCTAGGGCTACTTGAAGAGGAAACAAATCATAGAGACAAAACTGAGAACTCCTTCATTTTGTCAAGTTTCAAAGAGCTACTACAAACCATGTTGGATTTAGAGTTCCAAATTCATCTATCTATATAAAAGAGAACAGTGTAAAACCTAAAAATAAAAACTGCTATTGTAAACGAACGCTTCAACCTAGAAGAACAAAATTGGGTGAGCTAAGTGGGATTTGTCTACTTGTTATTACCACCAAGTATCATCAAGATTGGGTGAAAAAATATTTGCTTGTATTTCGATAACTCGTTATTTCTTAGAAACCTGGCAACCCCTCTCAATGAAAGTGCTTTTCCACAGTCTATGACTAGGGCTAATTGAAGAGGAAACAAAACATAGAGACAAAACTGAGTACTTCTTCATTTTGTCAAGTTTCAAAGATCTACTACAATCCATGTTGGATTTAGAGTTAGAAATTCATATATCTATATAAAAAAGATCAGAGTGAAACCTAAAAATAAAAACTGCTACTGTAATCGAACGCTTCAACCTAGAAGAACACAATTTGGTGAGCCAAGTGGGATTTGTGTACTGATCATTACCACCACGTATCATCAAGATTGGGTGAAAAATATTTGCTGGTATTTCGGAAACTCGTAATTTCTTAGAAGCTTGGCAACCCCTCTCAATGAATGTGCTTTTCCCCAGTCTATGCCTAGGGCTATTTGAAGAGAAAACAAACCATAGAGACAAAACTGAGAACTTTTTTCTTTTGTCAAGTTTCAAAGAGCTACTACAAACCATGTTGGATTTAGAGTTCCAAATTCATCTATCTATATAGGAGAGAACAGAGGGAAACCTAAAAATAAAAACTGCTACTGTAAACAAACGTTTCAACCTAGAAGAGCAAAATTTGGTGAGCCAATTGGGATTTGTGTACTTGTCATTACCACCGAGTATCATCAAGATTGGGTGAAAATATATTTGCTGGTATTTCGGCAACCCGTAATTTCTTGGGAGCTTGGCAAACCCTTTCAATGAAAGTGCTTTTCCACAGTCTCTGCTTAGGGCTACTTGAAGAGGAAACAAATCATAGAGACAAAACTGAGAACTCCTTTATTTTGTAAAGTTTCAAAGAGCTACTACAAACCATGTTGGATTTAGAGTTCCAAATTCAGCTATCTATATAGGAGAGAGCAGAAGGAAACCTAAAAATATAAACTGCTACTGTAAGGAATGCTTTAACCTAGAAGAACAAAATTTGGTGAGACAAGTGGGATTTGTGTACTTGTCGTTACCAAAAAGTATCATCAAGAACGGGTGAAAAAATATTTGTTGGTATTTCAGAAACTTGTTATTTCTTAGAAGCTTGGCAACCCCTCTCAATGAATGTGCTTTTCCCCAGTCTGTGCTAAGGGCTATTTGAAGAGGAAACAAACCATAGAGACAAAACTGAGAACTTTTTTCTTTTGTCAAGTTTCAAAGAGCTACTACAAACCATGTTGGAATTAGAGTTCCAAATTCATCTATCTATATAGGAGAGAACTGAGTGAAACCTAAAAATAAAAACTGCTACTGTAAACGAACTCTTCAACCAAGAAGAACACAATTTGGTGAGCCAAGTGGTATTTGTGTAATTGTCATTAACACCAAGTATCATCAGGATTGGGTGAAAAAATATTTGCTGGTATTTCGGAAACTCGTTATTTCTTAGAAGCTTGGGAAACCCTCCCAATGAAAATGCTTTTCCACAGTCCGTGCCTAGGGCTACTTGAAGAGGAAACAAACCATAGAGACAAAACTGAGAACTCCTTTATTTTATGAAGTTTCAAAGAGGTAGTACAAACCATGTTGGATTTAGAGTTCCAAATTCATCTATCTATATAGGAGAGAACTGAGTGAAACCTAAAAATAAAAACTGCTACTGTAAACGAACGCTTCAACCTCGAAGAACAAAATTTGGTGAGCCAAGTGGGATTTGTGTACTTGTCATTAATACCAAGTATCATCAAGATTGGGTGAAAAACTGTTTGCTGGTATTTCGGAAACTTGTAATTTCTTGGAAGCTTGGCAACCCCTTTTAATGAAAGTGCTTTTCCACAGTCTCTGCTTAGAGATAGTTGAGGAGGAAACAAATCATAGAGACAAAACTGAGAACTCCTTTATTTTGTCAAGTTTCAAAGAGCTACTACAAACCATGTTGGATTTATAGTTCCAAATTCATCTGTCTATATAGGAGAGAACAGAGGGACACCTAAAATTATAAACTGCTACTGTAAACGAACGCTTCAACCTAGAAGAACCAATTTTGGTGAGTCAAGTTGAATTTGTGTACTGATCATTACCACCAGTATCATCAAGATTGGCTGAGAAAATATTTGCTGGTATTTCGGAAACTCGTTATTTCTTAGAAGCTTTAAAACAACTCTCAATGAAAGTGCTTTTCCACAGTCTGTGCCTAGGGCTACTTGAAGAGGAAACAAACCATAGAGACAAAACTGAGATCTCCTTTATTTTGTCACGTTTCAAAGAGCTACTACAAACCATGTTGGATTTAGTGTTTTAAATTCATCTATATATCTAGGAGAGAACAGAGTGAAACCTAAAAATAAAAACAGCTACTGTAAACGAACGCTTCACCCTAGAAGAACAAAATTTGGTGAGCCAAGTGGGATTTGTGTACTTATCATTACCACCAAGTATCATCAAGATTGGGTGAAAAAATATTTGCTGGTATTTCGGAAACCCCCAATTTCTTGGAAGCTTGGCAATCCCTTTCAATGAAAGTTCTTTTCCACAGTCTGTGTCTAGGGCTACTTGAAGAGGAAACAAACCATAGAGACAAAACTGAGAACTCCTTTATTTTGTCAAGTTTCAAAGAGCTACTACAAACCATGTTGGATTTATAGTTCAAAATTCATCTATCTATATAGGAGAGAACAGAGGGACACCTAAAATTATAAACTGCTACTGTAAACGAACGCTTCAACCTAGAAGAAGGAAATTTTGGTGAGTCAAGTTGAATTTGTGTACTGATCATTACCACCAGTATCATCAAGATTGGGTCAAAAAATATTTGCTGGTATTTTGGAAACTCGTTATTTCTTAGAAGCTTGAAAACAACTCTCAATGAAAGTGCTTTTCCACAGTCTGTGCCTAGGGCTACTTGAAGAGGAAACAAACCATAGAGACAAAACTGAGAACTTTTTTATTTTGTCAAGTTTCAGAGAGCTACTACAAACCATGTTGGATTTAGAGTTCCAAATTCATCTATCTATATAGGAGAGAACATAGAGAAACCTAAATATAAAAACTGCTACTGTAAACGAACGCTTCAACCTCGAAGAACAAAATTTGGTGAGCCAAGTGGGATTTGTGTCCTTGTAATTACCACCAAGAATCATCAAGATTACGTGAAAAAATATTTGCTGGTATTTCGGAAACTCGTAATTTCTTGGAAGTTTGGCAACCCCTTTCAATGAAAGTGCTTTTCCACAGTCTCCGCTTAGGGCTATTTGAAGAGGAAACAAATCAAAGGGACAAAACTGAGAACTCCTTTATTTTATGAAGTTTCAAAGAGCTACTACAAACCATGTTGGATTTAGAGTTCCAAATTCATCTATCTATATAGGAGAGAACAAAGTGAAACCTAAAAATAAAAACGGCTACTGTAAACGAACGCTTCAACCTGAAAGAACAAAATTTGATGAGCCAAGTGGGATTTGTGTACATATCATACCACAAAGTGTTATCAAGATAGGGTGAAAAAATATTTTCTGGTATTTCGGAAACTCGTTATTCCTTGGAAGCTTGGCAACCCTTTTCAATGCAAGTGCTTTTCCACAGTTTGTGCCTAGGGCTACTTGAAGAGGAAACAAACCATAGAGACAAAACAGAGAACTAATTTATTTTGTCAAGTTTCAAAGAGCTACTACAAACCGTGGTGGATTTAGAGTTCCAAATTCATCTATCTATATAGGAGAGAACAGAGGGAAACCTAAAAATAAAAACAGCTACTGTAAACGAACGCTTCAACCTAGAAGAACAAAATTTGGTGAGCCAAGTGGGATTTGTGTACTGATCATTACCACCAAGTATCATCAAGATTGGGTGAAAAAATATTTGCTGGTATTTCGGAAACTCGTTATTTCTTAGAATCTTGGCAACCCCTCTCAATGAAAGTGCTTTTCCACAGTCTGTGCCTAGGTCTATTGAAGAGGAAACAAACCATAGAGACAAAACTGAGAACTCCTTTATTTTGTCAAGTTTCAAAGAGCTACTACAAACCGTGGTGGATTTAGAGTTCCAAATTCATCTATCTATACAGGAGAGAACAGAGTGAAACCTAAATATAACAACTTCTACTGTAGACGAACGCTTAAACCTAGAGGAACAAAATTTGGTGAGCAAAGTGGGATTTGTGTACTGATCATTACCACCAAGTATCATCAATATTGGGTGAAAAAATATTTGCTGCTATTTCGGAAACTCGTTATTTCTTAGAAGCCTCAACACCCCTCTCAATGAAAGTGCTTTTCCACAGTCTGTGCCTAGGGCTACTTGAAGAGAAAACAAACCATAGAGAAAAACTGAGATCTCCTTTATTTTGTCACGTTTCAAAGAGCTACCACAAACCATGTTGGATTTAGTGTTTTAAATTCATCTATATATCTAGGAGAGAACAGAGTGAAACCTAAAAATAAAAACAGCTACTGTAAACGAACGCTTCAACCTAGAAGAACAAAATTTGGTGAGCCAAGTGGGACTTGTGTACGTATCATTACCACCAAGTATCATCAAGATTGGGTGAAAAAATATTTGCTGGTATTTCAAAACTCGTAATTTTTTGATAGCTTGGCAACCCCTTTTAATGAAAGTGCTTTTCCACAGTCTCTGCTTAGGGCCACTTGAAGAGGAAACAAACCATAGAGACAACACTGAGAACATTTTTATTTTGTCAAGTTTCAAAGAGCTACTACGAACCATGTTGGATTTAGAGTTCCAAATTCATCTATCTATATAGGAGAGAACAGCGGGAAACCTAAAAATAACAACTGCACTTGTAAACGAACGCTTCAAAATCGAAGAGAAAAATTTGGTTAGCCAAGTGGGATTTGTGTATTTGTAATTACCACCAAGTATCATCAAGATTGGGTGAAAAAATATTTGCCGGTATTTCGGAAACCCGTAATTTTTTGTGAGCTTGGCAAAACCTTTCAATGAAAGTGCTTTTCCCCAGTTTCTGCTTAGGGCTACTTGAAGAAGAAACAAATCATAGAGACAAAACTGAGAACTCCTTTATTTTGTCAAGTTTCAAAGAGCTACTACAAACCATGTTGGATTTAGAGTTCCAAATTCATCTATCTATATAGGAGCGAACAGAGGGAAACCTAAAAATAAAAACTGCTACTGTAAACGAACGCTTAAAACTAGAAGAACAAATTTGGTGAGCCAAGTGTGATTTGTGTACTGATCATTACCACCAAGTATCATCAAGATTGGGTGAAAAAATATTTGCTGGTATTTCGGAAACTCGTTATTTCTTAGAAGCTTGGCAACCCCTTTCAATGAAAGTGCTGTTTTACAGTTTGTGCCTAGGGCTACTTGGAGAGGAAACAAACCATAGAGACAAAACTGAGAACTCCTTTATTTTGTTAACTTTCAAAGAGCTACTACAAACCATATTGGATTTAGAGTTCCAAATTCATCTATCTATATGGGAAAGAACAGAGTGAAACCTAAAAATAAAAACTGCTTCTATAAACGAACGCTTCAACCTAGAAGAACACAATTTGGTGAGCCAAGTGGCATTTGTGTACTGATCATTACCACCGCGTATCATGAAGATTGGGTGAAAAAATATTTGCTGTTATTTCGGAAACTCGTTATTTCTTAGAAGCTTGGCAACCCCTCTCAATGAATGTGCTTTTCCCCAGTCTGTGCCTAGGGCTATTTGAAGAGGAAACAAACCATAGAGACAAAACTGAGAACTTTTTTCTTTTGTCAAGTTTCAAAGAGCTACTACAAACCATGTTGGATTTAGAGTTCCAAATTCATCTATCTATATAGGAGAGAACAGAGGGAAACCTAAAAATAAAAACTGCTACTGTAAACAAACGTTTCAACCTAGAAGAGCAAAATTTGGTGAGCCAATTGGGATTTGTGTACTTGTCATTACCACCGAGTATCATCAAGATTGTTTGAAAAAATATTTGCTGGTGTTTCGGCAACCCGTAATTTCTTGGGAGCTTGGCAAACCCTTTCAATGAAAGTGCTTTTCCACAGTCTCTGCTTAGGGCTACTTGAAGAGGAAACAAATCATAGAGACAAAACTGAGAACTCCTTTATTTTGTAAAGTTTCAAAGAGCTACTACAAACCATGTTGGATTTAGAGTTACAAATTCAGCTATCTATATAGGAGAGAGCAGAAGGAAACCTAAAAATACAAACTGCTAATGTAAGGAACGCTTCAACCTAGAAGAACAAAATTTGGTGAGCCAAGTGGGATTTGTGTACTTGTCCTTACCAAAAAGTATCATCAAGAATGGGTGAAAAAATATTTGTTGGTTTTTCAGAAACTTGTTATTTCTTAGACGCTTGGCAACCCCTCTCAATGAATGTGCTTTTCCCCAGTCTGTGCCTAGGGCTATTTGAAGAGGAAACAAACCATAGAGACAAAACTGAGAACTTTTTTCTTTTGTCAAGTTTCAAAGAGCTTCTACAAACCATGTTGGAATTAGAGTTCCAAATTCATCTATCTATATAAAGAGAACAGAGTGAAACCTAAAAATAAAAACTGCTACTGTAAACGAACTCTTCAACCAAGAAGAACACAATTTGGTGAGCCAAGTGGTATTTGTGTACTTGTCATTAACACCAAGTATCATCAGGATTGGGTGAAAAAATATTTGCTGGTATTTCGGAAACTCGTTATTTCTTAGAAGCTTTGGAAACCCTCTCAATGAAAGTGCTTTTCCACAGTCCGTGCCTAGGGCTACTTGAAGAGGAAACAAACCATAGAGACAAAACTGAGAACTCCTTTATTTTATGAAGTTTCAAAGAGGTAGTACAAACCATGTTGGATGTAGAGTTCCAAATTCATCTATCTTTATAGGAGAGAACTGAGTGAAACCTAAAAATAAAAACTGCTACTGTAAACGAATGCTTCAACCTCGAAGAACAAAATTTGGTGAGCCAAGTGGGATTTGTATACTTGTCATTAATACCAATTATCATCAAGATTGGGTGAAAAACTGTTTGCTGGTATTTCGGAAACTTGTAATTTCTTGGAAGCTTGGCAACCCCTTTTAATGAAAGTGCTTTTCCACAGTCTCTGCTTAGGGATACTTGAGGAGGAAACAAATCATAGAGACAAAACTGAGAACTCCTTTATTTTGTCAAGTTTCAAAGAGCTACTACAAACCATGTTGGATTTATAGTTCCAAATTCATCTATCTATATAGGAGAGAACAGAGGGACACCTAAAATTATAAACTGCTACTGTAAACGAACGCTTCAACCTAGAAGAAGGAAATTTTGGTGAGTCAAGTTGAATTTGTGTACTGATCATTACCACCAGTATCATCAAGATTGGGTGAAAAAATATTTGCTGGTATTTCGGAAACTCGTTATTTCTTAGAAGCTTGAAAACAACTCTCAATGGAAGTGCTTTTCCACAGTCTGTGCCTAGGGCTACTTGAAGACGAAACAAACCATAGAGACAAAACTGAGAACTTTTTTATTTTGTCAAGTTTCAAAGAGCTACTACAAACCATGTTGGATTTAGAGTTCCAAATTCATCTATCTATATAGGAGAGAACATAGAGAAACCTAAATATAAAAACTGCTACTGTAAATGAACGCTTCAACCTAGAAGAGCAAAATTTGTGAGCCAAGTGGGATTTGTTTACTTGTCATTACCACCAAGTATCATCAAGATTGGGTGAAAAAATATTTGCTGGTATTTCGGAAACCCGTAATTTCTTGGAAGCTTGGCAAACACTTTCAATGAAAGTGCTTTTCCACAGTCTGTGTCTAGGGCTACTTGAAGAGGAAACAAACCATAGAGACAAAACTGAGAACTCCTTTATTTTGTCAAGTTTCAGGTAGCTACTACAAACCATGTTGATTTTAGAGTTCCAAATTCATCTATCTATATAGGAGAGAACAGAGGGAAACCTAAAAATCAAAACTGCTACTGTAAACGAACGCTTCAACCTCGAAGAACAAAATTAGGTGAGCCAAGTGGGATTTGTGTCCTTGTAATTACCACCAAGAATCATCAAGATTACGTGAAAAAATATTTGCTAGTATTTCGGAAACTCGTAATTTCTTGGAAGTTTGGCAACCCCTTTCAATGAAAGTGCTTTTCCACAGTCTCCGCTTAGGGCTATTTGAAGAGGAAACAAATCAAAGAGACAAAACTGAGAACTCCTTTATTTTATGAAGTTTCAAAGAGCTACTACAAACCATGTTGGATTTAGAGTTCCAAATTCATCTATCTATATAGGAGAGAACAAAGTGAAACCTAAAAATAAAAACGGCTACTGTAAACGAACGCTTCAACCTGAAAGAACAAAATTTGATGAGCCAAGTGGGATTTGTGTACATATCATACCACAAAGTGTTATCAAGATAGGGTGAAAAAATATTTTCTGGTATTTCGGAAACTCGTTATTCCTTGGAAGCTTGGCAACCCTTTTCAATGCAAGTGCTTTTCCACAGTTTGTGCCTAGGGCTACTTGAAGAGGAAACAAACCATAGAGACAAAACAGAGAACTAATTTATTTTGTCAAGTTTCAAAGAGCTACTACAAACCGTGGTGGATTTAGAGTTCCAAATTCATCTATCTATATAGGAGAGAACAGAGAACAACCTAAATATACAAACTGCTACTGTAGACGAACGCTTCAACCTAGAAGAACAAAATTTTTGAGCCAAGTGGGATTTGTGTACTGATCATTACCACCAAGTATCATCAAGATTGGGTGAAAAAATATTTGCTGGTATTTCGGAAACTCGTTATTTCTTAGAATCTTGGCAACCCCTCTCAATGAAAGTGCTTTTCCACAGTCTGTGCCTAGGTCTATTGAAGAGGAAACAAACCATAGAGACAAAACTGAGAACTCCTTTATTTTGTCAAGTTTCAAAGAGCTACTACAAACCGTGGTGGATTTAGAGTTCCAAATTCATCTATCTATATAGGAGAGAACAGAGTGAAACCTAAATATAACAACTTCTACTGTAGACGAACGCTTAAACCTAGAGGAACAAAATTTGGTGAGCAAAGTGGGATTTGTGTACTGATCATTACCACCAAGTATCATGAATATTGGGTGAAAAAATATTTGCTGCTATTTCGGAAACTCGTTATTTCTTAGAAGCCTCAACACCCCTCTCAATGAAAGTGCTTTTCCACAGTCTGTGCCTAGGGCTACTTGAAGAGGAAACAAACCATAGAGAAAAAACTGAGATCTCCTTTATTTTGTCACGTTTCAAAGAGCTACCACAAACCATGTTGGATTTAGTGTTTTAAATTCATCTATATATCTAGGAGAGAACAGAGTGAAACCTAAAAATAAAAACAGCTACTGTAAACGAACGCTTCAACCTAGAAGAACAAAATTTGGTGAGCCAAGTGGGATTTGTGTACGTATCATTACCACCAAGTATCATCAAGATTGGGTGAAAAAATATTTGCTGGTATTTCAAAACTCGTAATTTTTTGATAGCTTGGCAACCCCTTTTAATGAAAGTGGTTTTCCACAGTCTTTGCTTAGGGCCACTTGAAGAGGAAAAAAACCATAGAGACAACACTGAGAACATTTTTATTTTGTCAAGTTTCAAAGAGCTACTACAAACCATGTTGGATTTAGAGTTCCAAATTCATCTATCTATATAGGAGAGAACAGAGGGACACCTAAAATTATCAACTGCTACTGTAAACGAACGCTTCAACCTAGAAGAAGGAAATTTTGGTGAGTCAAGTTGAATTTGTGTACAGATCATTACCACCTGTATCATCAAGATTGGGTGAAAAAATATTTGCTGGTATTTTGGAAACTCGTTATTTCTTAGAAGCTTGAAAACAACTCTCAATGAAAGTGCTTTTCCACAGTCTGTGCCTAGGGCTACTTGAAGAGGAAACAAACCATGGAGACAAAACTGAGAACTTTTTTATTTTGTCAAGTTTCAAAGAGCTACTACAAACCATGTAGGATTTAGAGTTCCAAATTCATCTATCTATATAGGAGAGAACATAGAGAAACCTAAATATAAAAACTGCTACTGTAAATGAACGCTTCAACCTAGAAGAGCAAAATTTGTGAGCCAAGTGGGATTTATTTACTTGTCATTACCACCAAGTATCATCAAGATTGGGTGAAAAAATATTTGCTGGTGTTTCGGAAACCCGTAATTTCTTGGAAGCTTGGCAAACACTTTCAATGAAAGTGCTTTTCCACAGTCTGTGTCTAGGGCTACTTGAAGAGGAAACAAACCATAGAGACAAAACTGAGAACTCCTTTATTTTGTCAAGTTTCAGGGAGCTACTACAAACCATGTTGGATTTAGAGTTCCAAATTCATCTATCTATATAGGAGAGAACAGAGGGAAACCTAAAAATAAAAACTGCTACTGTAAACGAACGCTTCAACCTAGAAGAGCAAAATTTGTTGAGCCAAGTGAGATTTGTGTACTTCTCATTACCACCAAGTATCATCAAGATTGGGTGAAAAAATATTTGCTGGTATTTCGGAAACTCGTTATTTCGTAGAAGCTTGGGAAACCCTCTCAATGAAATTGGTTTTCCACAGCCTGTGCCTAGGGCTACTTGAAGAGGAAACAAACCATAGAGACAAAACTGAGGTCTCCTTTATTTTATGAAGTTTCAAACAGGTACTACAAACCATGTTGGATTTAGAGTTCCAAATTCATCTATCTATATAGAAGAGAACTGAGTGAAACCTAAAAATAAAAACTGCTACTCTAAACGAACGCTTCAACCTCGAAGAACAAAATTTGGTGAGCCAAGTGGGATTTGTGTACTTGTCATTAACACCAAGTATCATCAAGTTTGGGTGAAAAACTGTTTGCTGGTATTTCGGAAACTCGTAATTTCTTGGAAGCTTGGCAACCCCTTTCAATGAAAGTGCTTTTCCACAGACTCTGCTTAGGGATACTTGAAGAGGAAACAAATCATAAAGACAAAACTGCGAACTCCTTTTGTGTCAAGTTTCAAAGAGCTACTACAAACCATGTTGGATTTATAGTTCCGAATTCATCTATCTATATAAAAGAGAACAGAGTGAATCCTAATAATAAAAACTGCTACTGTAAACGAACACTTCAACCTAGAAGAACACAATTAGGTG